>NC_092370.1:89997610-90300348 GCF_030028105.1 Mobula birostris | reverse complement strand
GTCACCAAGGTCAGGGATGGCTTCTGTCTTCCTTTTATCTGGCTCCTGAAAGGATCTCTTTTACGATAAGATGGGCTCTTGGTCTCGCAATCTACCTCATTCAGATCCTGCACTACTTCGTAGAAATCAAGGCCTTCCATTGGTTGGTTTGACCATGAATGTTGTGTTCCAGCTGTCTATGTGTTAACACAAACCATATCATACTGCCCTGGTTCACATACTGGAGAGCAAGGTGTTGCCCCTGTAGCAGGCTTCTGCTGTCCATAGAGCTGATAAATCCAAAGGAGCAATAGAGATCAATATAGTTTGGCAGCTGTGGCATCGCAGGGGTTGCCAGTCAGCATTGAACTCAATGTAGGACTGCCTTAGGTTCTCCAACTGTGCATTTTTCCACGGGGTTTATTCCTGAAGCCTTCCCCATGAGTGGGTATAACCTCAAGGCTGCAGAGGTTTGAGATCAAGAGTTTTCCTTCTACTTGATGAGCTGCCAACCATGGCTGATGAGCCCCATCTACCCAAAGCACCAGATTTTAAGGATTAGTGACCTCCCTTTGCCCCTTCTGTCAGGTTGTTCCAGGCTTAGTAGCTATGTCGCACATGAAAACCGCTCTTGGGCCCTCGGAGACTCCATCTTCCTTTTCCTCAGGTACTACCAACCTCCTTCCCCCTCCAATCCCAGCTCTCATCCGTACCAGGTCTTCACCATTCACTCTGACCTTCCCCTCTCTGAGGCAGAATGTTCTGTCCTCAGTAAAGCCTCACCTGTGAAAATGGGGGAACACCCCCCTCTCCCTTGCCAGGGAGAGAGAGAATCTGTGGTTTGTTGGATGAAATGCAAAGCCTTTGGGGTAACATTTGTGGTTTGTTGCTTTTTGTTTTGCCAGTGGGGGAGGGGGGAACTGGGAGGACTTTGGGGTTCTCACATTTAACCGTCGTTCATTCTTTGGGGCACTTTCTGTTTTCGTGGATGTTTGCGAAGAAAAAGCATTTCAGGATGTATATTGTATACATTTCTCTGACATTAATATTCGATCTTTGAACTTTTGAACCTTTACCCCTCTACACCCACACCTCAGCAAGTTCTGAGCCTGCCGTGACGCTGATCTTTTCTTCCGCCACCTCTGTCTCTGAGCTTACTTCTTTGGCAAGGACTCTCCACCCTGCACCGGTGACCCCTTCTCCTGTCTTTAACCCTCCTCTTCCTGGACACCCCACCCTGGTCTTCTGCCTGCTCTGGACCTTTTCATTGCCAACAGCCAAAGGGATATCAGCCGCCTTGACTTCGACATTCCCCTCTCCAGTTCCAACCTCACCCCTTCCAAATGCTCTGCTCTCCACTCTCTCGGCACTAATCCTAACCTCACCATCAAACCCGCAGATAAATGGGGTGCAGTAGTAGTCAGGCAGACCGACCCCTATCTTGCTGAGGCGCAGCGATAACACTGAGACACCTCCTCTTATGTACCTTTTGATCAGGATCCCACTAAGGAGCACCAGGCCATTGCCTCCCACACCGTCACTGACCTTATTAGCTCTGTGGATCTCCCATCCGCTGTCATCAACCTCAAATTTCCTTCATCCTGCACCTCCTGTTTCTACCTCCTACCCAAGGTCCACAAACCCACTTGTCCAGGTAGACCCATTGTTTCAGCTTGTTCCCGCCCCTCTGAACTTGTATCTGCATACAGTACATTGACTCTGTCTTATCCCCCCCAGTTCAGTCCCTTCCTACCTATATCCATGACACTTCACACATTTTGGATCTTTTCAATGTTTTCGAGTTCAATGATTCTATCCATTTGTCCCTCCTCACTGGTCTCCCTCCTGGCACTTACCCTTGCAACCAAAACAAGTGCTACACCTGCCCCTACACTACCTCCCTCACTACCACTCAGGACCCCAAGCAGTTCTTCCAGGTGAGGGGACACTTCACATGTGAATCATAGACTGTGTCTGGTGCTCCCGGTGTGGCCTCCTGTATATCGGTGAAACATTGACTACTCCTTCTTTCCATTGATACAGCCTGGCCTGCTGAGTTCCTCCTGCACTTTGTGTGTGCTGCTTAGATTTCCAGCATCTGCAGGTTTTCTCTTGTTTGGGCTGTATAATGATTTGATCTGTATAAACAGTATGGTACTTAGTACATGTGACAATAATAAACCAAAAGCAAGGGCAATTTCTTCTCCCTTTGCCATCAGATTTCTGAATGATCTGTAGACACTACCTCACTATTTGTCTTGCGCTGTTTATTTAGTTCTGCAACTTTTTGCAACATTTTTGTCTTGCACAGTAGTGCTGCTGAAAGCAACAAGTTTCATGACATCTGTTAGTGAAATCAACTTGATTCTGATTGTCCTAGAAAGTTTATTGATTTTTCTCTGGTTCGGAGTTCAAAGTACATCTATTATCAAAGTATGTATACTGTATGCAACCTTGAGTCTCATTATCTTGCATTCAGCCACAAAACAAAGAAACACAATATAGAACCTATTTTGAAAACCACAAAACAAAGACTGTTAGGCACCCAATGTGTTATTTTAAAAAAGTACAAATAATATATAAGTAAACAAATAACGCACAGAGCATTGACCTCAAGCAATGAAAAAAAGATAAACTTTCAAGGTCAGTACAATGATGGACTGCTGGGATCATGACTAGCAATCCCTTGGATCCTCTCATCTTTAGATTGGTGGCAAGATAGGTGAAAAGCATTTTCTAAAATTGGGATTGTGAAAACATCAGTATATTTATATTTATAGACTGATATCCTGACAATTTAATGAATATTCAAGTTTGATATTGGGTCACTTAAAGCTGGTATCAAGTTTTATATATTCTTGGAGTAATGGGAAGAGGTACAACATTTAGCTTGGGATGAGTCTGACATTGAGTGGTTTCCCACTTGCTGTCCTATCATGTCATTCTCCTGAAAAATTGAGTTGTGAAATGGTGAGAGAACATTCCCAGGGCATTGTTGGGTACGAATTTCCATAATTCAATTATTAATATTGAAAGAAAATCTATTGGCATGTCAGGATGGTAGTTCACTTTGAGGGGAATTTTCAACCAGCTCCAGGTGTGTAGGAGGTAAAGCTGAAGAAGCCTTGTGGAGATAATGCATTATGTTTTGCAAATAGTGCATCAGTATTGAGAGACAACTGATTTGTTCTACAGTTGTTGTGCTTCTTTGGCATTGTTGACCAACACACAAAGGAACTGGAGGAACCCAGTGGGTCAGACATCACCTTTGGAGGAAGCGAACTGTTGCTGTTCAGGGTTGAAACTCTGAAGTTGCTTTCAATAAGCAACTGAGCAGACATCCATTGTTTTTTTTTGTTGCTATCTTGATGAAGGCCCAGTCAGGGTGGTCGCAAGCTTTCAAGGCTTCTCTCAAATATGTGTGCTCCTTGCCTTTAGCTGAAATGTTGGTTGGCACATTCTCTGCGTGGCAATAAGCCCCAATTTATGTTTTAATGGAGCATGAGAGTCAGACTGTAGGTACTGATCTGTGTGGGTTGATTTGCTGTAAACTTCAGTATCAAGGTGTCCATTTTCTTTGGAAAAAGTACTGCACAATCCAAAAAGGCCAGTCTATTGTTCTCAACGTCTTCTCATGTAAATTTAATGTTATTATCCACTGAGTTGATGTGTTCTGTGAAGGCTTGCAGCTCATGGATTTTTTTTATCTTGACCCAGGCCTCATCCACAGACCTGAGCCAATGACTGGGTGATGTTCCACTGAAGGTGTTCAAAGTTATCCTTTCTATGTCTTTGATAGAGACACCGATGTACCCGTAGCACAACTGTGTTTCTGTAGAAGACATCTTTGTATTGCTTCAGGTTAAATCTCGGCTATATATCTACATCTAAGGACAAGGGACACTCCTTTGATAATGTGTACATTTTAGACAGGGAGGGCAGCTGGTTTGAAAGAACTGTTAAAGAAGCCATCTTTGTTAAACTGGAAAACCCATCCTTGAAAAGAGGAGTGGGGTACGACACCATCAATCAGCTGCTTACAATGCAGTCCTAACATCTCTACTCTGGCGTCTCCACAACAGTTCACACCTCCATTCATGTAAAGATGAGACTAATGACCTTCTCATTACCCCTATGTCTCTTAACAACCCTTGTGTGATTGCTATACCTTTTTTTAAAAAACTCAAAGAGTTTATAAGGCAGAAAACTACCCACCCTGGAACCGAATAAGCTCTCTTGGATGAGTGGCGAAGCGTCTTCTAGACAACACAACAAGTCCAGTTGCCTTGATCTACTACTGCTTGATATATAATGACTGGATGACTGAGAACCTTCATAGACAAACATCCATTGCTTTGTGTTATGTAAATTGTAAATTTGCAGTGACTGAAAGGATACTGAGACCTTGCTCTTATAGTTCCTAGTGTACAATAACTCTCAGGATGACAATGATGAAGAAATTGACAATAATGCTGAATGTATAAGTATCTTGCACTCATTCTGAAGGCTGATTTATACTTCTGCGTACGGGCTATGCCGTAGGCCTGATTTATACTTCTGTGTAACTCTACGCTGTAGCAAGCATGCATTGTGTCTGCGACGCTCTGCAATTTGCCGCCAAAACGCTAGTTGGCAGTGGGGTTTCTGTGCCACTGTGTTGAGTTTCTTTGTGAGAGACATGGACAAGGAAATGCATTTCAAATATTTTCGGATGTCGGCAGGTAGATTTGACGATTTGGTTCATCATCTTCAATCATTTATTTCGCATCAGTGTACAGACATGGCGGAGAAAAGCAACTGGAAATGCGATGCTACCAAGCGGACCGATCATGGTTGTTGCGGTCTGCGACACGTGAGTTACTTTTTTGGGGGAGGTACACGTCACTCTACGTCATAGGGTACACGGTACCTACAACGTAGAGTTGACGCAGAAATATAAATCAGGCTTAAGTTTTACGTTTTAAATGTGTTCTTGTCTACCAATTATGGATGTATAATCCTGTAAGATTCTGCAACACTCTGCAATGAATGACAAATTACATGGGTGTTAAAATGTCTGAAAGGGTATATTCTTTCACATACAGTTTCACTTTTCTTAGATGTTCCTCTTGTAGGAAATTTGAATAATGAATATTGCAGCAAGACAGATGGTTTACCGTATGTTTGGGATTACTGTCGGAAGTTAATGCCCTACAGTGCTTATGTAGAGCAATTCTGTCAGTGTTAATAGAAAAATATGTATAATCTTTGCACAGTTATCAAAAGAACAGCCAATATATTTACACACATATACAGATCTTAACAATTCTGATCTTTGCTTATAATGCAAGCTGGCCCTACTGATTACTCAAAAATATTCTTAATTTTTTCTTGACCTGAGCCTCAATATTGCTCATCAGTTGAGATTTCCTAAACTTGCCAGGTTTCCCCTTCACCCTAATAGGAACATACAGTTCCTGGACTTTTGATATCTCATTTTTAAAAGCCTTCCACTTGTTTGTTCCTTTCCCTTCAAATAGGCTTACCCAATCAATCTTTGCTAAATCCTGCCTAAATCTCCAAAATTAACCCTAATATGTGGACCGGTACTATCCCTTTCCATCACCATTTTAAAACTAAAATGCTCTCTGACTGCCACTTCAGTTATCTACCCTGTCTCTTTCACAGAATTGCACCTTTCTGAGTTACACCCACCATCAAGTTCTATAGGAGCAATTGGCTATGTTAAGCAACCAAACTAAAATTGGGAAAATGTTTCCTATCTAATTGTTCAGGAGTAGCCACTTTTTTTGTGAAAGGGAATTTAGATTAGGATTGACTGAGCTGGAAATAGAGCATTCTAATTTGTATCTGACATCCTTTTTTCAATTTCAGGAATGCAGAAATGATGAGGTTAGAGATAACACACAAAATGCTGGAGGGGACCTCAGTAGGTCATACGGCAGCTATGGAAATGTCGATGTTTCGGGCCAAAACCCTTCATCAGGACTGGAAAAGGAGGGGGAAGAAGCCAGAATAAGGTGGGGGAGGGAAAGGGGTACAAGCTTGGAAGGCGATGGGTGAAACCAGTTGGTAGGGGATGAAGTAAGAAGCTGGGAGGTGATAGCTAGAAACGGTTGGAGAAAAATGCTGGAAAAGAATCAGATAGGAAAGGAGAGTGGACCATGGGAGAAGGGAAGGTTGAGGGACACCAGTGGGAGGTGATAAACAGATGAGGAGAGGAGGTAAGGGAGGAGCCAAAGTGGGGTATTTATTTCTTATCCTGGTTAAGGGTCTCAGCATGAAACGTTGACTGTTTACTCATTTCCATAGATGCTGACTGACCTGCTGAGCTCCTCTAGTATTTTGTTTGTGCTGCTTTGGATTTCCAGCATCTGCAGAATTTCTTGTGTTTAGATAGTTAAAAAAGTTCAAAGTACATTTATTATCGAAGTATGTATACTATATAAAACCTCGAGATTCATTTCAGCTGCAAAACAGAGACCCAATAGAACCCATTTTATGTGTGTATATATATATATATATATATACACACACACACACACACACACACACACACACCATCAAGCACCAAAATATGCAGGGAATAAAAACAAATTGTTTAAACTGAAATTCATGAAAGAGAGTCCAAAGCCGCAAAGCTAGTCATCATTGCAGCAGATGCAGGAGCCCATAGGTTGCAGGCCACAGCTTCAGTTCAGCACAGAGGTGACTAAACCTCATGGAACAGTGACCTAAACTGACCCGAGCTTCTTCAGCCCCGACTACCTGACCTTTTCAATCTGGCCTCGTGCATAAAACATCCAAACCTGGGATTTTGCCTCGCTCTCTGGTCTGAGCTCTGTCGTCTCGACTGCATCCCCTCTGCTTACCTTAGTTTTGCTGCATTGAATCGCCTCCAAGTCCAGTCCAGCAATGACCAAACATAAGCTTATTCCTGCTCTTATGTCCAGACCAAGATGCTTCAATTCTGCCTGTACATGCCACACTACAACCTTCCTGCACCTTTGAGACTTCAGTTCACAATGCAAAATTGCTGGGTCATACAGGCAGTCAGCAGCTCAGCTCCAAAAGGGAAGTTGTAGATCACTGATTGCAGTGATTGTATCTGAGAAAAAGTGTGATTAATACAGTAGTTTTTTATTTTGTTTGCTACCTGCAAGATGTTGCTGTACTTCACCAGTGCCATCTTAAATCTCAAGTTGGAGGTAAGTATGTTTTACATGTTGAGAATAATATTTGTTGCATCTAATTTTCAAACAGAAATACATAGATTTTTTTGTTTAATGAAGTCAGTTGAATGCATTATTATTGATTTGAAAGCCAGGGACTTGTTTTAAAATGGAGTACAATAGAAGTAACAAATGGAAAATGAGTGTGAAGTTAAAACATATCAGATTGTTATTCTTTGGAGCAGAACTGTATTTCAGGTATAGGTACAGAGGGGGATGCCTAAAACTTAATTTTTTTGCCATTGTTTATTTAGTTACCTTTAAACTTAATTCTACTTGCAGTATGTTGCACTATGTAATGATCTCATCGAGTCGGCTCTGCCATTCAGTCATGGCTGATTTATTATCCCTCTCAATCCCATTCTCCTGCTTTATCCTCATAACCTTTGATACCCTTACTAATCAACAACCTATGAACATCTGCTTTAAATATGCCCAATCACTCCCCTCTGGCTAAAGAAATTCCTTCTCACCTCTGTTCCAAGGGATCATCTTTCTGTTCTGAGGCTGTGCCCTTTGGCCCTAAACACCCCCACAATAGGCAACTTACTCTAGGCACCCTGTCACACTCACCTCAATTATAAGCGAATGCTCTGAGAGGCTGGTTAAAGATTACATCTGCAACATGCTACTACCCACACTGGACCCCCTACAATTTGCCTATCGACGGAACCAGTCTACCAATGAAAACATAGCCACAGCACTACACATCATCCTCACTCACCTGGAGAAGAGGGATGCATATATTAGAATGCTCTTCCTGGACTACAGTTCAGCATTCAACACCATAATTCCCCCCAGACTTGACAGGAAACTCAGACACTTCGGCCTGCACCCTGCCTTGTGCAGCTGAATCCTAGACTTCCTATCGGATTGTCGGCAAGTGATAAGGATGGGCTCCTTCACCTTTGACCCTCAATACAGGTGTCCTGTGTCCCCTCCTCTACTCCCTTTACACCCACGACTGTGCTGCCACACACAGCTCTAATCTGCTGATCAAATTTGCAGATGACACGGCATTGATTGTCTTTATTTCTAGTGGTGACGAGACAGCCTACAGAGCAGAGGTTAATACCTTGATGCAGTGGTGCCAAGATAACAACCTCTCCCTCAATGTCCAAAATACAAAAGAGCTGATCGTGGATTACAGCTTGCCCCAATCATCATGGATGGGACTGAGGTTCAGAGGGTGAGTAGTTTCAGGTTCCTCGACACCGAAGATCTCACCTGCACTATACACACCGGCTGTGTGGCAAAAAAAGCACAACAGCATCTCACCTCAGGCAACTGAAGAAATTTGACAAGAGCCCCCAGATTCTGAAGACCTTCTACAGGGGCACCATTGAGAGCATTCTGACTGGCTGTATCACTGCCTGGTGTGGGAACTACACCAAGCTTGATTGCTGGGCACTGCTAGAAACTTCCCTCCATTGAGTACATTTACAGCAGCAGTTGCATAAAGAAGGCCTGGAAGATCATCAGGGACACCAGTCACCCCAACCATAAACTGTTAAAGCTGCTTCTGTTTGGCAAATGGTACCTCAGCATTAAAGCAACAACTATGGGACGGCTTTTTTCTACAAGCCATTAGTCTTATAAATTTGTATGTCTGTACATTGCGACAGAATCACAACACAAAGATTTTTACTCCCTCATGTTGTGGGATGGATGTAAGATTTAAATTTAAGTAAATTCCTCTAACTAAGTTCAGATGAATTCTCCACATATCTAGGCCTTTCAATATTTGCTAAGTCTCAGTGAGAGCACCCCTCATTCTTCTAAACTCCAGTCAGTACAGGCCCAGAGCCATCAAACTCTCCTTGCACGTTAACTCTTTCATTCCTGAGTTCATTCTCATGAACCTCCTCTGGACCTTCTCCAGTGCCAGAACATCCTTTCAGAAAGGATCCTCATTCGGAAAAATGAGGGATGACCTCATTGAAACCCATCGACTGGTGAAAGGCCTTGACAGAGTGGATGTGGAGATGATGTTTCCTATGGTGGGAGAGCAAGACCAGATGGGACAGCCTCAGAATAGAGCTGTGTCCTTTTAGAACAGAGATGAGGAATTTCTTTGGCCAGAAAGTGGTGAATCTGTGGAATCCGTTGTCACAGGCAGCAATGGAGGCCAAGTCCTTGGGCATATTTAAGGCAGGAGTTGAAACAGAATTCTTGATTAGTCAGGGCGTGAAGGGATACAGGGAGAAGGCTGAGAGGGAAAATGGATCAGCCATGATGAAATGGCAGAGCAGACTTGATGGGCCAAGTGGCCAAATTCTGCTGCTTTATCTTATGTCTTTTAAGAATCCCATAATTGCTCACAATTTTCCAAGTACTGTTTTACACATGCCTTCATAAAGTCTCAGAATTACATCCTTGCTCTTGTATTCCGGTTGTCTTAAAATGAATGGTAACATTGCATTTACCTGCCTTACCACTGATACAACCTGCAAATTAACCGTTAGGAGATCCTGCATGAGGGCTCCCAAGTACCTTTGCACTTCTGATTTCTGAATTTCCTTCCCATTTAGAAAGTGGTCTATGTCTTTATTCCTTCTACCAAAGTGCATACACCATACACTTTCCTACACTATATTCCATCTGCCACTTTTGCCCATTCTCCTAAGCTGTCTACGTCCTTCAGCAAATTTCCTGCTTCTTCAACACCTACTGTCTTTCTTTGCATCATCCGTGAACATGGCCACAAAGCCATCAGTTCCATCGTTCAAATCATTGACATATAATGTGAAAAGAAACGGTTCCAAAACCTACCACTGTAGAACACCAGTAGTCATCAGCAACCAACCAGAAAAGACCCCCTTTATTACGTCTTTTTGTTTTCTGCTGGTCAGCTAATCTTCCATCCATGCAAGTATCTTTCTTGTAATACCATGGACTCGTAACAGCCTCATGTGTGGCCTCTTGTCAAAGGCCTTCTGAAAATCCAAATAAACAATAACTACTAATGCTCCTTTGTCTATCCTGTCTGTTATTTCCTGACAACTCTGTAGGAAATACTTCCCCTCAGGAAACAAAGCTGCTTTCAACCTTGTTTACCATGTGTCTCCAAGTACCCTGAAACTTAATAATCCTTAATAATGGACAACTTCCCAACCAATGAAGTCAAGCTAACTGGCCTATAATTTTCTGTGTTTTGCCTCCCTTACTTCATAAAGTGGAACGATGTTTGTGATTTTCTATTCCTCCGGAACCATTCCAGAATTTAGTGATTCTTGAAGGATCACTACTATTGTCTCCATAATCTCTTCCACTACCTCTTTCGGAACCCTGGGGTATAGTCCATCTGGACCAGATGACATGTCCAATGATATTGAGAGCCTGTTGAATGGCAGCTTTGAATTAAATTTCTGGGAAGATCATAGGCAACTTCAGCATTTTGAATTTGCGATGTTAAAGGAATTTGAGTGTGCTTCTAAACAGACATGCAACACGGAAGCAATCCTTTTCCCCCACCATTTGCATGATGCTCACTGAGTGCCCATCTAATGACATTGCATTTTTCAGTACTGGAAAAACCTGTAGCCTTTTATGCCTTGACACTTCAGATGTTTGTCTAGGTACTTAAATGTTGTGCAAATCTGTCACCTTGCTACTCTTAAACAGTGCATTCCAGATTCCAACTGCCTTTAGTCTGAAAAATGTCTTCCTCTGCCCCTTATCTTAAACATATTGATTTTTTTTTATTCCTTTGTTTTGGAGGAAAATATCTCCCAATTTCTCCCTATCTCTGCCCTTCAAAATATTTGCATTTCACAATCGGGTCTCATTGCTCTCCTCTGCTTCAAGGAAATAATTGCAGCCAGTGCAGTCTTTCTCTCTCCATGACTGAAATGCTTCAATTTGGGCAACACTACTTGCACCTTTCTAGTGTAATTATGTCTTTCATGTATTATGGTGACCAGAATGTCATGTAATACTTTAACTGGAACCTAAACAGTATTTGATAAAGTGTGCCATAACCTTCCGCTGTGTATCGATTGCTGTGGCTAATAAAGACAAGTACCCCATATACTAGTTTCACCAGCTTGTATACATCTCTGCCACCACCTTTAGGGGTAGTTTGTATATACCAGGTGCATCCTTGGACTCTACCATTCTTTGCAAGGGTGGTCTGCTACTTGGAGGGAATCTTGAAGTGATGGCTTTCCTTTACATTTGTTGTAACTTTCTCTATCTAGAGCAGGGGTTCCCAACATTAAGTTCACAGACCCCTTGCTTAATAGTATTGGTCCGTGGCATAAAAGTGTTTGTAACCCTCTGTTCTAGTAGGATCAGTTCCAGCTTGGAAAGGTTGTTTATATTTAGATAAAAAGCATTGGTGGGTCACTTCAAGGTATTTATGTTACAACAGTGATGTGAATAATGTTAAAAGTGCCCAATGGTTTGCTTGATTGGCTGGAGCTTTTTTGAATGTTGTTGGGGCTGCATTCATCCAGGTAAGTGGGGGTATTAAAGAAACGAAGCCAGTCTAGTGTTCCAAGATAGCAGGATTAGAGAATGCTAGTTAATAATCGATATTGGGGCTTTGGTCAGGAAAAAGAAGGGTCCATATCTTGAGTACTTTCAGCTGGGACAAATGAAGCCCTTAGGTACAAGGGTTGTTGGTGGGCAGAGGGAACATGAGGTATTCTTGGAATAAAGGAAAATCCCAAACAATTCTATTTATATTAAGAGCAAAAGGGTAAATGGGGAGAGGCTAGGTCTCCTTCAGGATCAATTACATATGGGTTTTCCAGAGGTAAAGGAGTTCTTCAGTAGGTACTTCTCATCATGATTTACCATGGAATGAACTAGTGAGTTTAGAGAAGTAAACACAAATTCCCTGAAAAATATCCACATTATGAACAAGGAGGTGCTTGGCAGTCTTCAAGGACATAAAGGTGGACACATCTCTGGTACCTGGCAAATTGTATCTTTGGATGTTGTGGGAAGCAACTGTTGGATCTTTGTTAGCCACAGCCAAGGTGCAGGAAGGTGGTTAATGTGTACCTTTAAGAAAGGCTGCAAGGACAAGCCAGGGAATTACAGGCAGGTAGGTTCAACATCAGTGGAGGGGAAATTAACTGGAAAGGATTTTGAGAGACAGAAGTTATCTGCAGTTGGAAAGACAAATTGAGTAAGGTTTTGTGTCTGGAAAATAATGTCTCATGAATTTAAGATTTTTGAAAATGTGACCAAGAGGATTGATAAGGGCGTGTTGGTAGATGTTGTCTCCATAGACCTTAGCAAGGACTATGACAAGGTCCCATGTGGTAGATCACATCCAGAGTGAACTAGCCAATTGGATGCAAAATTAGGTTTGTGATGCAAGACATGAGGATGTTAGTGAAGATTGATTTTTGGAATGGAGTCTGTGATTAGTAGGTTGCCATATGGATTACTGCTGGGTTCCCTGTTGTTTGCCATTATATCTTAATATTTGGATGAGAATATACTGTATGTAGCATAGTTGCAACAGTGTGTCATGTGAAGTTATTGCTTGACTGATTAAGTGTTTTCCCCTAATCTCTATTGACTTCAGTTTTCCTTGGCCTTGCCATGCTAAGGCTGCATCACTATTGAGAGTAGTTAATTTCATATCAAGTTCTTCTTTTTTCCCTTTTTGAAATTAAATTGGAACCAATTGACCTTGGTAGGATTTTAAATTAAGCTTTGGTCAGCATTTCCATCAACCTGAGTGTACTGATGGGCTGGATTAAATGTGTAAATTCATTGATCCCGTGAAAGATAAACTGGAAAATGCTTCAGTGGGTCAGGCAAGAGCCAGAGTTAACATTACAGGTCAAAGATCAACTCATCAGAGGTGTAAACAGGAATCACGTTAGTTTTAAGTTGCAGAAAAAGTGGGGACTACCCTTTGAGATGGTGTGTTGTCGTTCCAGAGAGAGGCCAAGTACATGTACAACAGGTGATGTGGCAATGCATAGTACTGAGCATGGATCTTAAGAATACAGTTGTTTGAGAATGTTTAGATAGCTTGAATATGCCTTTGATCTTAGGTGAATTTGAATTAAGTAATCTCTGATGGAATCAATTTGAACTGGAGATGTTGCCAAGGAAAAGTGTGCAGCTGTGGTAGTGAGTTTTAGTGAACATATTGATGATAAGAAGGCAACAAAAAGCAGTGAGGGTAAACAAGATAAATGAGGTCCTGCCGAAGGTTTCAGCCCAAACCATCAACTGTATTCTTTTAACAACACACATAAAAGTTGCTGGTGAACGCAGCAGGCCAGGCAGCATCTCTAGGAAGAGGTACAGTCGATGCTTCAGGCCGAGACCCTTCGTCAGGACTAACTGAAAGAAGAACTAGTAAGAGGTTTGAAAGTGGGAGGGGGAGATCCGACCATTTCGGATCTCCCCCTCCCCCTCCCCCCTTAAATCTCTTACTAGCTCTTCATTTCGGATCTCCCCCTCCCCCTCCCCCTCATAAATCCCTTACTCACTCTTCCTTCAGTTAGTCCTGACGAAGGGTCTCGGCCTGAAGCATCGACTGTACCTCTTCCTAGAGATGCTGCCTGGCCTGCTGCGTTCACCAGCAACTTTCATGTGTGTTGCCTGAAATTCCAGCATCTGCAGATTTCCTCATGTTTGTGACTGTATTCTTTTCCGTAGATGCGGCCTGGCCTGTTGAGTTCCTTCAGCATTTTTGTTTGTGTTGCTTGGACTCCAGCATCTGCTGATTTGTCTCTTGTTTGTAAATGAGGTGCTTAGAAATTTTGTCGAAGTGTGAAGTACCCACTCTGCAACTTAAAACAATTTCTCTTTCTCACTTTCCAGAGATCTTCAACTTGAAATGTGAATACTGATTTTCTTCACAGATGCTCCATGACCTGCTGAGTATTGCAAGCACTTTTTATTTTTAGTTCAGGCTTCCAGTTTTTGAGGTTTATTTGATTTTCAAAATTGGAACTTTGGAAAATGGTAATGTTGCTGGTGTAGACGTGCAGATTAACACTACGGGCAGCATATCCTCATACATAACATCCAGAAAACTGTCTGGGCTTGTGCTATATATAATAATATTAAAACAGATCAAATTTTCTTAAAACTGATATTTACAACAGTGTGCTATCTGGAAGAGTCCAATTATTTATCTTCCATTCAACCCCTAAACACCAGCATTTGTTGCTGTTTCTGCTTGGTGAAGGAGCAGTTCTATGCAATTGATTTTGTACTGCTATATTGCCTCATGGCTGAGGCAGCTCCTGCAATTATGGTGCAACTCTCAAAGATGCTAGTGAGGTTACTTTGTGGGATTAATTAGGTGTGATTTTGCTGTTTCAATTCAATGCCTAGTTTGATCCTGGATGGTCTGTTTGATTTTATTCCTCTTTTACTCTGTGGAAGCCGTTTGCCATCTATGGCTTATTGGGCTACTTCAGAGAAAAGGTAAAAATTAACCACGATACTGAAGTTATTTATAAACCGGACCTGCAAAGACAACGGGTTTTCTTCCTCAAAGAATGTTAGGTAACCAAATAAATTTTTACGTTTAGCTTTTCTAGTAGCTTTAGGATCACCCTCAATATTAATTTTGTTTAATTGTTTTAAAATACTGTTTTATTTTTGGTGGAATTGAAGTTGGCAAAAAATAACTTGAAACTAACATGACTGAATGGTTCTTTAAACCCTCCCCACCTTTCCACCCCCCCCATGATTAATTGCAACTAAAAATATTTACAACACAGAGGTTTTGCAGATGCTGGAAATCATGAGCAGCACGCAAAAAGTGCTGGAGGAACCCATCTATGGAGGGCAGTAAATAGTCAATGATTCAGGCAGCAACCCTTCATCAGGACTAATAAAAAAATCAGCAAAACACATAAAATTTGCTGGTGAACGCAGCAGGCCAGGCAGCATCTCTTGGAAGAGGTACAGTCGACGTTTCAGGCCAAGACCCTTTGTCAGGACTAACTGAAAGAAGAACTAGTAAGAGATTTGAAAGTTGGAGGGGGAGGGGGAGAGGGAGATCCAAAATGATAGGAGAAGACAGGAGGGGGAGGGATGGAGCCAAGAGCTGGACAGTTGATTGGCAAAAGGATATGAGAGGATCATGGGGCAGGAGGCCTAGCGAGAAAGAAAAGGGGGAAACTTCCGCTAATACCCCACCTCCCCCTCGTACCCCATCCATTATTTATTTATATGTACACATTCTTTTTCTCTCTCTTTTTTCTTCCACTGTACCCCTTGCCCATCCTCTGTTTTCCCCCCCTCCCCCTTTTCTTTCTCCCTAGGCCTCCTGTCCCATGATCCTCTCATATCCCTTTTGCCAATCAACTGTCCAGCTCTTGGCTCCATCCCTCCCCCTCCTGTCTTCTCCTATCATTTTGGATCTCCCTCTCCCCCTCCCCCTCCAACTTTCAAATCTCTTACTAGTTCTTCTTTCAGTTAGTCCTGACAAAGGGTCTTGGCCTGAAACGTCGACTGTACCTCTTCCTAGAGATGCTGCCTGGCCTGCTGCGTTCACCAGCAACTTTTGTGTGTGTGTGTGTTGCTTGAATTTCCAGCATCTGCAGATTTCCTCGTGTTTGCGCTAATAAAATATCGGTTTGTTAATATTATTTGAAGGTGACTCTTAAAATCAATTTAATATATTAAGATTGTATGCAAAATGGTGTTTCTTTTCTGACAGTATGATCTAGTCATGTACTATTTACAGGACTTTGCGAAGTGAGACCTGATTGTCACTTTATCTGTGCAGATTACTTGATAATGCAGACCAAGAAATGTTGGTTCACAGCACTTAACATGGTATAATTAGACAGGTTAATTATTTTAAATTGGGTTTGTAAATATGTTTGGAACCTGTGGTAACAAATATAACTCCTCAGATTTTTATTAGGCCAAAATTCCTGTACTAGTACTTTATCAATGCATTGTGCAGATCCAAAGGTTGTCTAACTATAACTACATTGGGCAGAATTAATTTTTTTATGATTTCAAATTTTTGAACAATTATAAACTTCCATATGATCTGGTGCAAACTTTAAAGATGGGGGTTTCTGTTATTTTCATACACCAAACTAGTTTACTTACTGTAACAATGTTTTTCCTAATGTCCTGGGATAATGGAACTTAATGCAGAGGATGGATGTATTAAATTACATTTAAATGTTAGATATTTGAACTTAAGAATTTGGTGCATGAATTGCCACACCTTAGCTGTTTGTACCGTGCATTATTCTGATTTACAGTATTTCCACAGCTGGTTTGAATTATCAATTTATTAATTACTAACACTTTTAAACTAAAGCTGGTTTGATGTATTCTGTCTGTAAGCCTAAGAGTGTAGTGTTTTAACTTGGCAAATTCCAGTAGTTTCCTGCACGCACAGTTAGCTATTACATCTGAGCTATATAAGGCAGGAAGTGAAAGATTCATTCAGTTGTTCACATAGTCCATTTATGGCAGCTGCCTTTTGTGTTTTTGTAGCAAGTGGGTGAAAACATGATTTGTGTTCATTTCCCTTTAACAACATGAATGGAGGAAAGCCAATATTTCCCGTCTATTTTCATTGGAAACACGATATGCTATCTGGATGAAAATAAGCATAGTTCAGTAGCTTATTAAGAACATAACTGTCGTTCTTTTGGGTTCTTTAAGCTGCTACTGCTTGGTAACTGCCAATTGCTAAATGTTGCCATTTCTGAACAAAAAGTTAAAAATATGACCATTAAAAGCCTTCCCATAGAAAATACAAATTCTGCTTACAATAGTTTGTAGTTCATTATTTAAATAGATTGGATGTTTGAAAAGTTTAGATGAACTGCCATATAGTATAGTTGTTTATCTTTATGAATTTACATTTTTTATATTATTCACTTTTGATCGTGACTACCTGATCATCTTCCCTTTCAAAACTGTCCAAAAGTAGTTTTAATCAATGTTCCCTCTAATTTTTAGTAGTCAGGATGCACAAAAATCTTAAATTGTGCAAATTTTTTTCCTGTGACAAAAGTATGTGCACACTGAATGCACACATGGCACAGTTTATGTAGGTTTACAAAATATTTGACATAAAACTGCACAGAATAACAACAAAATAACATACATATTTAAGTCACTCAGTTATTTTTTTTCCTCTCTCCTGTCTTTGGCATTTACCCATTCTTTGTAAACTCTATCTAGACTAATAGAACTTCCATCCAATTGATAGCTTTTGATTCTCATTAACATATTCAAATGACATTCACCTAAACAGTTTCTCAGCTTGTTTTTGAGTTGATTCATTAAGCTAAAACCTTGCTCACAGTCAGCATTAGACGCAAGAAAGGTTCCCTCAATGTCCATCAACTGTGCAAGGTCGCAAAACTGTTCATTTTGAAGTACAAATGCCACCATTTGAGCAAGGTTTGAAATGCGTTTGGATTTAATTTTTTCTTGCATGGAAAATTTGAAATAATTAAACTATCTATTACAATATTTTCAGCTAGAAAATCATGATATTTTAGACATAAGACATTAACTTGTTCACCGCCAGGTGTGAAGTCACAATCTACAATTGCGGAGAAATCAAAAGCTGACCATTCTTGTACCTCAACTTTGATCTCCTCTGGGTTTGATCGTTTCGCATTCACTCATCTGCACTCAACCGTAACATGCGTAGCACTCCTGTAACGGGTAATGACGGGTTCTGTTGCCTGAGCTTTTGCACACCGTCCAAATGCGATTTACTTGCCAAATGATGCTTCAAAAAGTCAAGTTTCCAAATATCATCCCACTTCTTTCCACTCGCAAATTCTCCAGCAACTTTTGCATCACAATACAAACAGATAACTCCAGTTTCCGAATCATACATAAATATTTCTCGTAGCTGAACGTTCATGACCTCATGAGTAGCTTCTACTCTTTTGTTATGCCGTTCAACTTTAAACAAATTTGCAGTTCTTTTGCGCTTCACGCCCTTCGCTTCCTTTGAATTCGACATAGTGAATCAATACTTTTTTCAATAAAAACTTAGTAAGCTATCAACGGGATTTGAAACAGAGCTTTGTAAACTTTACGATATGAACACTGTCCGCGGAACAGGAAAGGCGAGGTGACGTAAATTAGTGACGTGCATTGTGATATTTGAAAAAATGACTAATTAGCTAACAGAAACAGCTAAAAGATTATTTTCAGTAAGATTAATTATTAATTACTACATTATTTTAGGTAACTAACCTTTTGTGTGCACATTAACTTCCTTTGTGCGCTGGTTGAAAAACGTGTGTGCCCACACACACGCGCACAGCTTAGAGAGAACTATGGTTTTAATACTGTATTTTTTACTTGTAAATACAAAACTGCTGACAAGTCTGAATTGCATAATGATCCTGTCACTGGACTTCTCTTCCAGAGCTATGATCTATAGATCGAGAGATGTTTAAATCCCAGTAGCATCTGGGGAATTCAGATTCAAGTAAATAAATTGAAAAGAAATCTAATTTAATGCTAGCATTGGTAGTAGTGACCATGAAATTGGTCTATTGTCATCAAAAACACATCTGCTTCAAATGACATCCTTCAAGCAGGAAACTTGCCATCCTAGTCTGTTGGAAACTCGAGATCCAGAGCAATATGATTTGACCCTTAAATTGTCCTGCACTTTATGAATGAGAGTTTGAAATAAGTTGAATTTTAGCAGAGAACTGTACAACTAAACTTAAGTAATAATGTTTTGACAAATTTGATTTCCTGTTTCAGTAGGTTTGTTTGCTGCAAGAGATCTGACATTTTATATGCTTTTGACTTTGTAAAATGATGAACCATATTGGTTTTAAATGTGAAAAATAGCAGAAGCAGGCTATTGGACGATTTAAACTTGTTTCGTTCTATAAGATCATAGCTGGTTTGATCTTGACCTCTAATCCTCATTCCTACCATTTTCCCATGACCCTTACACTTAAAAGTTTCTTTTTTTTTAAGATCTATTTTAGTCCGAATGGTGGGGCCCTTGATGTTGGATATTGCTTTCCTGTGGCAGTGCTGCTTGTAGATGTGCTCATGTTGGGGAGGGCTATTTAGAGAAAGATGTCATCTTTAATTGTCGTCGTCGTGGCTATCCCTCGAGGTCGAGGATGATGGTCTTCGTTCTGAAGAAGTGGCCCACAGAGCAAAGACACTTGTGCGTGTATTTGTTTAACGTGTACTTGTTGTTGCACTCCAAGAAGCACACGATACTTCACAAATCATCCAACTGATTCCAGTGGCATGGAACGCACGATGATTGGAGCTGATGAACTTGTTGCAGCCTTCATCCGCCTTCACAGCCGTTGAGTTCAACATAACTTCATCCGCCTGTTCCACCATTGAGGTCTTGGTTGGATTGTTCTTTGTCAGGGACCTCACCCTCGACCTTATCGCCGTGGGTGACCCTACCAGGAGCATAGGTCCAGACGGCATCGCTCTCGGGATCACAGGACCACACAAGCTTCTCCACCGCGACAAGGTGACAATCCACGGAGAAGCATCTTTAATATCATTATCAAAATGTTGCCTTTTGTTTTGCCATATTTTATATGATAAATTACAATCTGTTGTGGTATTTTATTTGGTATCCAGGACTTAATAATAAATTTATTCTGCAGTTCATATCTTATTGTTCGTGTTAGTTTCACAGACTCTTAGAAAATTACGAGAATGCTTGCAAGAGGTTCAAGAGGTTTTGTTGGAAGGGTTTCCATCCCCCCCCCCAGCCCCCACTGTTCACATTAAATCACATTTTATTTCATCATATGTGAATTGAAGTTTTGCCATGAAGCAAAAGTTAGTGTGAATCACAAAAGTGTAAAATTCAATGTGCTGTGTGTTGCAAAACGTGTTTTTGTCCTGTTACTCGAGGTTCAGTTCAGCTACGTGTATGTATATATCTGGGTGATCATATTGTGAATTATAACATAACGGCCATTATCTTTTAAAGCAAAGATGACATTTTTAAAAAAATTTTCTCTGATGTGTTTGTTCTTCATGAGGAACAACATGAATAATTTTTAGAAAATATTTTATTGCATTTTACAGGGAAACGTGGTTTAGCTCTGTGTGAACAGTTTCCTGTTTTCTATGTCATTGTTTGCCATTGCTGCTTGTTCAGTCAGCTATGTCTGAGAAAAGATTTTGTGTAACACTGTAGCCTATTATGATGCATTTGATATGGGGGCAGTTTTTCTGTTGCCCTGAAATTGCCGGCCACCTACCGTGTGCCTTGCTGTTTGGTGCAATGTTCTGCTGGGTGACCATCTGTCAGTACATTGGCATGAAGATATCTTTGCTTGGACAGCTTCCTGCACTTAGAATGACTTTGATAGCAGATGAGGGGCTGCTTCAAGATTCTCCGACTGCCAGAGCTGTTAATTTAATGAATGCTTGTCAATGTCTTTGCCTACATTCAAGTACACTATACAAAATAAACTTTTCAAAACAAATTTTAAAAGATAACAGATTAGAGCTAAAGACGCAATTTTCAAATTAGCAAGCCACCATCATTTGTGTCACAGGTTTCATTTGCTGTTTGAAGATATAGGCCATCCCCAGGTTACAAATGCAGGATTTATGGACAGACACACACACAAATGAGTCCTCTAATATTATTAAATTTAAAATACTTTTTGTTGTGTTTTGCAACTAAATGAAAAACTGATTGAAAGTAAAACGAGAGCTGCGAATGCATGTCTAACTTTGACTTTTAAGCGAGGTGTGCACATATCACGTGGTGGCATGATGTCATATGCCATTTTTGTACGTTTACCTATAAGCCTTAATGCGTTGTGTAAGTAACAAAGAAAGCTTAATCAAACAATGTTTACAATATTCAAATATTACTGAAATACTAAATGTACAACTCTCCTCCCTGCTAAGCTATAAATTCCAGCTGGATATAGAATGCATCTCAACTATCTATCTAAACAGTATACTATATAATACAACTGCTATATAGACATCCACAGCATAGTAAATTTTAAATTGTCCCATTCAGGCCTAAAGATTGAATTGCTCTGGAAGATTTCTTTCTTTTGTGGGATGATGTCTTCCCTAACTGTGGGCGGTGGGGGTGGGGGGGAGTGCGTGAGGGTGGCGGTCACCCTGCTTGGCAGGTGAGTTTCAGGTTCTGGGGTCTCCTCGGTGGATGTATGAGTTGATTCTGGGACTGCAGGAAGTTATGGCAGCTCTGGACACCTTTCTTCTCTAATAATTGCCTCTGCTCTCCTCAACTGATTGATATGTTGTCTTCAGATGACATCAGACGCAATCTCCACTGTGTAGGAGAATAGCGCAGTTCTGTCCTTAATCTTTCCAAGTACCCACTTTTGATCACCTCTGTAGTCCCTTGCCAGGACTGAAGCATAGAACCTCCTTGTTTGAGGAGCCCTCAGTTTGACTCAGCTGCTTGCCCTGCTTACTCCTTCTGAGATTAGGTTTGAAGAGATCCAAGTGAGAACACGGGATGATTCAGTTACAGCATAGCTAGTGAGTGGGTTGTGGAGTGTGCTGCATTACAATAAGCAAGGAGGCAATTAGCGAGCCTCTGGTTCAGTATTAGTATAGTGTGTTCTGCTGGCATTGCTGGCAGTGTGTTCTTTAGACTGCAGACAATATTTCCACCTTTCATAGCTGGGTGGTATGGTGCAGATGTAATGTGTCTTATTCCATTCATTTTCAGGATTGACGCACTGTTTCACCACAAACAGTGGTCCATTGTCACTGACTTAGTTTTCTAGAACACCAGTCCTTTGAGAAGTGGCTTCTCAACACATCAACAGTGTGCAGGGCTGTAATGGAGGCTATTGGGAACACTTCTGGCCACTTAGTAGCTGTGTCCATTAACTACCAAGAAATTTGTGCCCATGAATGGTCCAGCAAAATCTACATAAATCCTTTGCCCAGTGCAATGCAAGCCATTCCCAAGAATGGCAAGGTGCTGCTCTTGGCATCTTCTGGACTAGCTGGCATCCTGCACATTCTACAGCAAGCTGCCAGATCTGCTCATCAATCCCAGACCACCAGACAAAGCTTCAAGAAAATGCTTTCATTTTAACCATGCTTAGATTACCGGCATGTAGCTCCTCCAACACTTTAGCTCTCAGTTTAGATGGAGCAACAATTCTCAATCCCCACACAAGTCAGCCTCCATCAAGGACAAGTTCATCTTGGTGCTAGTAAAAATGGGGGAACTGGCATTTCACCTGCACATTCCCGCCATCCTGTGTGCCATCATGCCAGCTATCATGTAGACCTGACAATGTGGGGTCTTTTTTTTGTTTCCCTTAGGATCATTGCTTCTGATGTGAGTCAGGAAGAATACATCAAGAATGCGTCCTCTACTCTTGACGTATTCTTCCTGGATCAAGTCAGTGTCCTCTTGTAAATTTTGATGCCATTCATTGTAATACTGTGTTTAAAAAAAAAAATACCATATTGCTTTTGGTGTATTTGCCAACCTACTAATAGGTTCGAACTATGGACACGTAAAAACAGAGCCAATTCATTACCTGAGTCTGCAAATCAATTTCATTTATCTTTTTTTCTGATGGAATGTGGATCTATATTATTAGAAGGATGCAAAATCTTTGAGATATAGAAACATAGAAAATAGGTGCAGGAGTAGGCCATTCGGCCCTTCGATCCTGCACCACCATTCAGTATGATCATGGCTGATCATCCAACTCAGAACCCTGTACCAGCCTTCCCTCCATACCCCCTGATCTCTTTAGCCACAAGGGCCATATCTAACTCCCTCTTAAATATAGCCAATGAACTGGCCTCAACTGTTTCCTGTGGCAGAGAATTCCACAGATTCACCACTCTCTGTGTGAAGAAGTTTTTCCTCATCTCGGTCCTAAAAGGCTTCCCCTTTATCCTCAAACTGTGACCTCTCGTTCTGGACTTCCCCAGTATCGGGAACAATCTTCCTGTCCAATCCCTTTAGGATTTTATACGTTTCAATCAGATCTCCCCTCAATCTTCTAAATTCCAACGAGTATAAGCCTAGTTGATCCAGTCTTTCATCATATGAAAGTCCTGCCATCCCAGGAATCAATCTGTTGAACCCTCTTTGTACTCCCTATGTGGCAAGGATGTCTTTCCTCAAATTAGGAGACCAAAACTGCGCACAGTACTCCAGGTGTGCTCTCACCAAGGCCTTGTACAACTGCAGTAGTACCTCCCTGCTCCTGTACTCGAATCCTCTTGCTATAAATGCCAGCATACCATTCGCCTTTTTCACCGCCTGCTGTACCTGCATTCCCACTTTCAATGACTGGTGTATAATGACACCCACGTCTTGTTGCACCTCCCCTTTTCCTAATCGGCCACCATTCAGGTAATAATCTGTTTTCCTGTTTTTGCCACTAAAGTGGATAACTTCACATTTATCCACATTAAATTGCATCTGCCATGAATTTACCCACTCACCTAACCTATCCAAGTCACCCTGCATCCTCTTAGCATCCTCCTCACAGCTAACACTGCTGCCCAGCTTCGTGTCATCCGCAAATTTGGAGATGCTGCATTTAATTCCCTCATCCAATTCATTAATATATATTGCAAACAATTGAGGTCCCAGCACTGAGCCTTGCGGTACCCCACTAGTCACTGCCTGCCATTCTAAAAAGGTCCCGTTTATTCCCACTCTTTGCTTCCTGTCTGCCAACCAATTCTCTATCCACATCAATACCTTACCCCCAATACCGTGTGCTTTAAGTTTGCACACTAACCTCCTGTGTGGGACCTTGTCAAAAGCCTTTTGAAAATCCAAATATACCACATCCACTGGTTCTCCCCTATCCACTCTACTAGTTACATCCTCAAAAAATTCTATGAGATTCGTCAGACATGATTTTCCTTTCACAAATCCATGCTGACTTTGTCCGATGATTTCACCGCTTTCCAAATGTGCTGTTATCATATCTTTGGTAACGGACTCTAGCAGTTTCCCCACCACCGATGTTAGGCTAACCGGTCTATAATTCCCTGGTTTCTCTTTCCCTCCTTTTTTAAAAAGTGGGGTTACATTGGCCACCCTCCAATCCTCAGGAACTAGTCCAGAATCTAAAGAGTTTTGAAAAATTATCACTAATGCATCCACTATTTCTTGGGCTACTTCCTTAAGCACTCTGGGATGCAGACCATCTGGCCCTGGGGATTTAACTGCCTTTAATCCCTTCAATTTACCTAACACCACTTCCCTACTAACATGTATTTCCCTCAGTTTCTCCATCTCACTGGACCCTCTGTCCCCTACTATTTCCGGAAGATTATTTATGTCCTCCTTAGTGAAGACAGAATCAAAGTAATTATTCAATTGGTCTACCATGTCCTTGCTCCCCATAATCAATTAAGTCATTAAGTATATTAAGTATATAGTGGATATGGCTTCAATAGTTTGAGGTGTAGATTTAAGAAGAAAGTGAGGAGCAGTTTGCTTTTCCCAGAGAGTAATAAATATCTAGAATTTTCTGCTCAGGGAAGCAGTAAGGACTACATTATTAAATATATTTAAGATACAGTTAGATGGATTTTTGAAGTGTAGAGTAACTAAGGGTTGTGGAAAAAAGCAGGTAGGTGGAACTGATCCAGGGCCAGATCAGCTATGATCTTCATGAATAGTAGAATAGGCTTGAGGACCAGTTGTCCTAGTCCTGCACCTATTTCTTATAGGTAAATTAGGTGAATGGGCAAAATTTGCCAATGGAATATAACACAGAGAAGCATAAGATTAATTTCAGTACCAGTTCATAGATCTCAGAACTGTTGCTTGGGATCAAGAGATTGAGCAGATTGGTCCTATACTATGTAGTTTAGAGGTTACCATATAAGTTACTTGTTTAAGGCAGAAATGAGGAATTTCTTCTCAAAGGGTTGTGAATTTTTAAAAAACTATTGCAGAATGCTGAGTCATTAAGTATATTCAAGTCTGAAATGTTAATTTTCTCAACTTTGACAATACAAAGTTATGAGGACAAAGCAGGAAGTTGAGGTTGTAGCTAGTATCAGATCAGCCATGAGTGATGAGTAGGCTCAGCATCCTTCATGAACTATTATTAAACCCATTTCTTACTGTTTTCTTAATATGTTCTTCATCTTTTCAGCTATATAACTCAATTTTTGTGAGGCTTCTCCAAATCTACAGCACTGTTTCTTGATTTTTTTTTCCTTTCTCTGCTCTCTGTTTGCACTACTAATTTAATTATATTTATAATTAATTTTCTTGTTCTTTTGTCAAGTTATGTGTGATAAACTGCCTTTTGCTAAGACACAGTAATTTATAAGTTAGGTACAGTAAATGTTGCTGAAAATTTAGCTGTCATGTCAACCACTTTATTTTTGGCAAGGACAGACAGCTTCAAATGGTCTTCGTACTAATTTTTCTTGGTTTCTAGTTCTGGAGAGATTTGAAACGTAGACAAGCTTAATCTTATAGTGCTAACAGAAAATGTTTTTATTTTGCCTTGTAACTTGTGTTTTCAAAATATTCCAGAAGGGAAATGGGGAAAAAAATTTCTGGAAACTTAACTAGTGAGTATCGCACTAATGGTTAGGGAAGTTACTGAAAAGATTCTTAGGGAAAGGATTTATGAGCCTTTAGACAAACATGACCTAATTAGGGATAGTCAGTGTGTCTTTATGCAGAACAGGTTGCGTATTAGTAAACAATAAAATTTTCAAAGAGGTATCAAAAGTGATAAAGGTAGAGCTGTGGATGTTGTCTACATTGATTTTAGTAAGGTGTTTGACAAGGTCCGTCATAGGTGGCTCATCCAGAAGATTCAAGATTGTTCATTGTCATTTCAATTGCACAAGTGTAAAGAGAACGAAATAATTGTTCCTTCGGCTCCGATGCAGCACAAAAAAATACAGCAAGATAAAGAACGCAATAATTTTTTTAAAAAAACAATAATAATACATAAGATGGCTTACATACAAAGTATGTCCAAAAAGTAATGTTAGGCACAAGAGTGTATGCTCCTAGGGTGACTGACAGGAAATGATAAAGTAGAGGTGGTGGGGGTGTGGAGGGGTGGGCTAATGGCTGGAGATATTGATCAGCCTCACTGTTGGGGAAAGCAACTTTTTGAGTGTGGCATGGATGCTACAAAGATTCCTTGTGTGAGTTGAACAAATCAGTCCATAAGCAGGGTGAGTAGGATCTTTAATGGTGTTACTCGACCTTTTCCAGCATGTATCTGTCGACATGTCCTTGATGGCGTGTAGGCTGGTGCTGGTGATGCATTGGGCGGTTTACATACCCTGCACTGATGCAGCTTGTTAGATGCTCTCTGCTGTGCATCTATAAAATGACAGGAGTGTAGATATGCATAGTCCAGCATTCTTCAGCTTCCTCAGAAAGTAGAGACGTTGGTAAGTTTTCCTGATTATGTAATATGTGTTCTGTGACCATGAGACGTTTTACACCCTCAGAAGTTTGAAACTGCTGTGCCACCAATGCAAAGAGGGATGTGGGTTCAGCTGAAAAGGTGCATAGGATCCATGGTGAATTGGCCATGGATTCAGTGTTGGCTTGCTCATAGAAGACAAAGTAGTGGCACTTATTCCAGCTGGAGGTCTATGCCTAGTGGTGTTTTGCAGCTATCCATACTGGGACCTCGGGTGTTTATGATATGTGGAAATTACCTGGATAAAAATATAGATTGATGGGCGAGTTAGTTTCCAGGCAGTATGAAGATTGGATAGCATTGAAGACTGGCAAAGAATATAGCAGGATATACAATAGATCAGTTGCAAATATGGGTGAGGAAATCTGGCAAACCTGAAGCATTACACTTTGGGGCATCAGATGTCAAGATGCAGTATTAATGTTGAGACCCTTAACAGGATGTTGCAGCTTTATAAAACTGTGGTTAGGATGCACCTAGAGTACTGTATTCAGTTCTGATCGTACCATTATAGGAATAATGTGGAGGCTTTGGAGAGGGAGCAGAAGAGGCTTGCCAGGATGCTGCATAGATTCCAGGGCATGTGCTTATAAGGAGAGATTGAATAAACATTTTTTTCTCTCTACAACGACAGATGTTGAGCAGAAGTCTGATAGAGGTTTATAAGATTATGAAAAGCATACATAGGGTAGACAGTAGTATCTTTTTCCCCAGGTTGAAGTCCAATACTGAAAGACATGCATTTAAAGTGAAAGAGGATAAGTTCAAAGGAAATGTGCAAGACAAGTTTTTTTTGCACAGAAAGTGTTAGGTGCTTGGTATGTGCTGCCTGAGGTGATGGAGGAAGCAAATACAATAGGAGTGTTCAAGATGCTGTTAGGTAAGCACATACAGTACTGTGCAAAAGTCTTGGGCACGTGTAAAAAAATTCTGTAAATCAAAAATGCTTTCAAAAATAATGAAATGAAAAATTTCTAAATAAAATTCATTATAAAACACAGTAAAATTTTAAAAAATACTAAATCAAATTAATATTTGGTGTGACGACCCTTTGCCTTTAAAACTGCATCAATTCCCTTAGGTACACTGTCATGCAGTTTTATAAGAAAAGTGGCTGCTAGGTTCCAAGCATCTTGGAGAACTTGCCACAATTCTTCCGCAAACTAGCTGACTCGCTTGCTTCTGTTTCTCCAGTTAATCCCAGACAGCCTTGCTGTTGAGATCAGGGCCCCGTGGAAGCCATCCCATCTGTGCAAAGTTCCTTGTTCTTTTCGCTTAAGATAGTTCTTTATGACCTTGTCTGTGTGTTTTGAGTCATTGTCCTGCTGCAGAATGATTTCGGGACCCTTCAGACATCTCCCTGGTGGCACTGCATGATGGATGATAATCTGCTTGTGTTTCTCAGCATTGAGGTTTCCACTAATTCTGACCAGATCACCAACTCCATTTTCAGAAATGCAGCCCCAAAGCTGCAGGAAACCTCTGCTTGCTTCACTGTCGGCCACAGACACTCATCCATGTAGTTCTCTCCAGCTCTTCTATGGATAAACTGCCTCCTGTTTGAGCCAAAAATTTCAAATTTTGACTCGTCAGTCCAGAGCACTTGCTGCCATTGTTTGCCACTCCGGAGGAATGACTTTTTGGCAGCAACTACTTCTAACAAGACCTCTCCAGACTGTAGAGGGGTGGTGGGGTTCCAGTGGTTTCTGGGAGTTCGGAGCTGATTGCAGTGCTGGAGTTTTTCCGATTTAGAAGGGACGTCAGTTTGATGTATCTCTTGTCCGCTGCACTCAGTTTCCGTGGCCGACCATTGTGTTTCTGATCCTCAACCTTGCCCAGTTCTGTGCTTCTTCAGAAGAACTTGGACAGTACATCTTGAAACTCCTGCCACACAATTTCTGCTTGGGTGAGACTTTGCTGTTGCAGGATGACCAACCTTGTGTCTTGTTCTTCTGCTCACTCTTGGCATGGTGTAAGAATTGACGATTCGAAGATTAAACTGTCACATTTACAGCACCCTCACCTTTTAGGTTGGTTGTCCTTTGTCTAGTTTGATACCTCCTACACCTGTTTCAGTTAATCAGTTTAGTTTATTCAACTCAATATGTCATTCATCCTAGTGTTTGTTATCTTTGGTTAATCACGGACCTACAAGAGTGTAGGTCTTACCTATGTACCTACAAAGTAATTTTGTTTTTGTTTCTAAAGTAGTTTATTACTTAATGTTACTTTCTTTAACAAAATACAAAAATTTCTCTTACAGTTAATTTTTCGGAAAATGAATGTTTAGGAATCTAACATTTGCTCTTTTCTACTGACACTCTAATGCAGAAGACACAAATAAACATATAAAACAAAACCTATATTAAAAATCTCAGGTACTTCTGAGTTTTGAACAGAACTGTAAATGCGCAGGAAATAGAAGGACATGGACCATGAGCAGGTTGGAAGTGATCAATTTTATTGTGCATTTGATCACTAGTTGGTTCTGCACAACATTGTGGGCCAAAGAGCCTCCTCCTGTGCTGTTGTGTTCTATGTTTTATATTTTGTCTGTTTTCCTTTTGATGCAAGGTCCAGCTGATGGGAAAATTATGCTGTCAATTCAACTAGTTCTGATGCTTAGGATTTATTAAAATCAAATTCGTAAACAGTTGATGCAGAAAATAATTTTCACTTTTGGCTTTCAGTGCATTCAATTTTCTTGTGAATTTGGTGGCTTTTGTACATGGCATCACTAAGATAATGCTCATTTTTAAAAATTGGAAATGGAAGCATACAAGCTGGGTTTTAAAAAGAAACATACAGCTTCAGGCACAATTTTTATTATTTTATATCTTTTATATTTTATTTTCCACTGTAATTCCCAGTACAATTAGGACCAAAGGCAGCATTGCATATTGTGGTATCTCATACCATGGCTAAAGTCAAACTGATGCTTATATTCAAGTTTTGAATTAGCCTACTTTTTCAGATCTATGCTATCAAATTTCAATATTTGGGTCTCTTGGAATCTGGAGTTTCATGCATAATGCATGACTACCTCATTTTGTGGTCAGTGTTTCTTATTTTATGTTTAAGCACATAAAAGACAAATGACCAGGTATATAGGGAGCAAGTGGAAATATGATAGTGAGGTAGAAAATCAACCACAATAATACTGAATGCAGAATAGACTTGAATGGCAAAGTAGGCACACCTATTCTTTTATCTTTTTCCCTGTGTATCTATATGCAAAGTAGAAGGGGAGTTCTTGACTATATAAAGGCTCTTCAGCAGTGTTGCAGCAGACCCCCCCCCCCAAAAAAAAGTATTTTTGAACTGCCTAGGGATATGTCAAAAGTTCTGAGATCTATGAACTGGTACTGGTACCAGTTACTATTAAATTGCCCTGTGGCCTCTTGTTTGAGCTGCTTGTAACATTTATATATAAACAAATGTTATGTCATCACCTTTACTAAGTAGATTGAGAGTAGAACATCTAGTCCTCACATTTTCTGTTCTTCTCTCTCCCCCCCCCCCCCCATTTTAGCCACTACAGTTTGGTTTGTTGTCCACGATAATCTTGTGTGGTTATCTTTTATGTGCTTACCCATTTGTTGGGATGTGCAACCAAGTTAGAGGGAGTAATGTTTTGACAAGCAATAACTAAGCTTTTGGAGACTCTCTGAAGCATTGGGCATGTTCATAAACTTTTATAAGTATGCTCCCTTGAATGCCTGCTAGTGCTTTACAACTAAAGATTGATTAATCTGCTCAGAAAAGATTTTGAACAACAGACTTCACTCTACATTCCTCCATTTGTTTGAGAACTTCAAATTAATCTGACGCTATCATCTACAGTACTCTGGTAATCGAATGTCGATGGGCCTATGAATTAAATATTTATGCTTGATCCCTTATGCTACTCCTCTCCAGCAGGCTGGAACTGATGTCAATTGTCTTTGTAGTTCATTGATTGCAGGTCAACGATCATTCATAATGTCCTCCAAAATTTGTTCTTTGGATTTGATAGACGTATACAAAATTGAGGAGTATAAATAGAGTAAATGCATGCAAGTCTTTTCCACTGAGGTTGAGTTAAGGATGAAAGATGAAAAGTTTAAGGGGAACATGAAGGGTCAGGGTCAGGAGAGTGTGGAACAAGCTGCCAGTGCATGTGATACATGCAAGCTCAATTTCAATGTTTAAGAGAAGTTTGGATAGGTGTATGAATGGTAGGGGTATGAAGGGCTATGGAGGGTAGGTCAATGGGAGTAGACAATTTAATGGTTCAGCATTGACTTGATGGGCCAAATGGCCTGATTCTATGCCATACTTTTCTATGACTCTAATACTGTTCTCCGTGAACAGGGTAGGGCTAAAATTATGGCACGTGCTCCATGTAATGTCTCTTTAATACCTTGCTTAATGCTATGATAATACCTCAAGTTTATCCTTGTTGGAACAGGATGTGATGCAGCTCCTTTACATGGCATAAGAACTTGGGGAGCATGGTCTGCATGCTGGGGGTTCTTGATGATGGATGTTGCTTTCTTGTGGCAGTGCGCCTTGTAGGTCTTCTCTATAGTGGGGGCGGGGGGAGCTTTTCCTGTAATCAACTGGGCTGTACCTACCACTTTTTGTGGCTTTTCTGTTCTTGGAAATTGGTGTATCCATGCTGGGCCATGATGCAAACAGTCAGAATACTCTCCACTGCGCATCCACAGAGGTTTGTCAACGTTTTAGTTGGTGTGTTGAATCTGTGCAAGCTCCCAAGGAAGTAGAAGTGCTGCCATGCCTTCTTTTGAAATGCTGCTTAAGTGTTAGTCCCAAGACACATAGCCTCACAGGATAAAACCAAGAATTTGTTACTAACCCCTCTCCATCTCTGATTTTCCCCCAATGAGGACTGACTGATGGACCAGAAACCTGTAGTTAATAATCATTTCTTTGGTTTTGCTGACATTGAGTGTGAGACCGTTGTACAAAATAAATTATTGGTTCATTCTTACATTGCTTTTCATGTAAGTTTTCTGTGTGAAATTGGCTTCTGTGTTTACCATTGTTATAATACTGATTACACTTCAGAGTGATTTGTTTGGCTTGGATTTTGAGTGGCCTTGCTTTGCAAAAGGAATTAAATTTATGTACAGTTACAAGAAAAAGTTTGAGCCCATTTTCTGCATTAATTACATAAAATGTGGTCTAGTCTTCATCTAAGTCACAATAATAAACAAACACAATCTGCCTAAATTAATAACACACAAACAATTGTACTTCTCATGTCTTTATTGAACACATTGTTTAATCATTCACAGTCCAGGCTGGAAAAAATGTGATCCCTTGTATTTAATAACTGGTAGAACCTCCTTAAGCAGCAATAACTTCCACCAAACATTTCCCATAGCTGCGTCTCAGACTAGCACAACAGCAAGGAGGAATTTTAGATCATTCCTCCATACAAAACTGTTTCAGTTCATTAATATTTTTGGGATAAGTTGCATGAACAGCCCTCTTCAGGTCATGCCACAGCATCTCAATTGGGTCAAGGTCTGGACACTGACCTGGCCTTTCCAAATTATGAATTTTCTTCTTCTTAAACCATTCTGTTGTTGATTTAAGTCTGATTTACACTTCCGCGTCAAATGTAGACCGCAACAACTGTGATTGGTCCACTTAGTAGCATCGCATTTCCAGTTGCTTTTCTCTGCCATGTCTGTACCCTGATGCGAAATAAATGGTTGGAGATGATGAACTAAATCGTCAAATCTACCTGCCGATACCTGCAAATATTTGAAATGCATTTCCTCATCCATGTCTCTCATGAAGAAACTCAACACAGTGGCATAGAAACCCCATCGCTAGCTAGCGTCTTGGCGGTGAATTGCAGAGTGACGCAGATACAACAACACATGCTCGCTACGGTGTAGGGCTACGCAGAAGTATAAATCAGGGATACGGTGTAGCCCGTACACACAAGTATAAATCAGGCTTTACTCTTGTGTTTTGGATTATTGTCTTGTTATATCATCCAACTTCTATTAAGCTTCAAGTGACAGATTACTACCCTGATATTCTCCTGTAAAATGTCTTGATACAATTTTGAATTCATTGCTCCCTCAACAATTGCAAGCTATCCAGACCCTGAGGTGACACCATGCTTTGCAGTTGGGATGAGGTTTTGGCAAGGGTATACAGTGCTCTTTTCCCTCCAAACATCTTGGCTGTTGCTTGAATCGTGGGTCATCTTTGTATGATCAGTTGTAATCTCTTTTTAAACATATACAACCATTGTAGAGTTTTATCATCTGCAAATTTAGTCACTGTTAACTGTATGCCTTCGGTTTTTCATGAAAATAACAACCAATTTCAGAGAGTTGAAAAGCTGCTTCAACAAATTCTAAGCTGCTTTTTAGTTTCAATTTGATGTAGTTTGATTAAATTATCTGTGCAGCAGCATAACAAGGCTGCTAAAAGTCCCTAATAAAGTCAGAATGTCTTGTATGGAAATGAATGCACAAGTAGTGACATTTAAGCTATTTGTTGTTTGAGAAATGCTTTGGGACATCCTTGGTCTTAAAAGATATTATCTTCATGCCTTAAAAGTGGTGTGTCAGTGTTTGGTTTTGACTGGCTTCCAATCTCTTGATTTTCTGAGCTGAACATTCAGTTTAAGTGCTGCATTGTAGTTTTGCAGTTAGCGTAACACTTTACAGTGCCAGTGATTGGAAAATCGGGATTCAATTCCTGCTGCTATTCGTAAGGAGTCTATACATTCTTCCCATGACTGTAAGTTTACTCTGGGTGTTCCTGTTTCATCTCATATTCCAAAGGTTAGGGTTAATAAGCATGCAATGTTGGTACTGGAAGTATGAAACCACTTGCAGGCTGCTTAGTCTATCCTCTGTATTGGGACATTGATGTAAATGGCATATTTCACTGTATATTTTGATATACATGTAAAAAATAATGCAAATCTTTAATATTGATAATTCATAACATTTCTCAAAATACTAATGACAGCAGCACCAGATGCACTTAAAAATGAGGTGTCACTGGGTTAAACTACAACAATGTGCACAATCTGCAAATTGTGCAATTAAAGCACCATTGAGTAGGAATCTAGGCAACCCCATAATCAGTAGATCAGATTAAACCTCTTGTGTTTCTGCCACTGGTAGTTGTGGATGTTAGTAGGCCATTAAACAGCTGGCAGGAGAATAAGAATCCGGGAACATTCACTTTGTACCTGTTGGGGTGGGGGAAATTAAACAGTGAGCAGGAGAGTAAGTGAACAGTGGACATCCCCATTAACTGTTAATTAGACTGTTGTATCATGCTAAAGATAGGTTGAAGCATTCACAGCCAAGTTTATCCAGAAATGCAGGGTCAGTGGTTAATTTTACTTTCCTCCTAAGATCCCCACTGTTGTAGAAGCCAGTTTCAATTCTTGACTCGCGTCACAACCTATGGATTCACCTTCAAGTACTTTACAATTCTTGTGTTCACTATTATTTATTTATTTTCTGTATTTGGGCATTGGTTGTCAGTCTTTATTTGTGTGTAGCTTTTCATTGATTCTATTGTAATTTTCTACTGTGATTGCCTACAAGAGAATGAATCTCAATTTTGATAATGCTATTTATTAGGAAATGCCTGAATGCATCAGATACTCAAAGGACTATGAATTCAGGGCACCCCTGTTGTAGTACTGAAGTTTGTGTTTTAGAACTTCAGGAAGCTGTGGCAGAGTTGTTCCAGTACAGACCTGTCCTCTACCTATGATTAGTAAAGGCATCCGTTAGTCTTGCAAGACCATGGATCTGCGCCTGGAAAGTCTTCACTCTCCAGGGTGCAAGCCTGGGCAAGGTTGTATGGAAGACCAGCAGTTGCCCATGCTGCAAGTCTCCCCTCTCCGTGACACCAGTGTTGCCCAAGGGAAGGGATTTAGGACCCATACAGCTTGGCACCAGTGTCGTCGCAGAGCAATGTGTGATTAAGTGCCTTGCTCAAGGACACAACATGTTCCCTTGGCTGGGGCTCGAACTCATGACCTTCAGGTCGCTAGTCCAATGCCTTAACCACTTGGTCATGTGCCCACCTACCTATGATTGTAGAACAATTGACCAGCTATGTCCAAACCACAAATAGCATATAACATAAAAAATAGAAGCAGTAAACGGTCATTTGACCCCAGGTGTTGCTCCAACATTAATTAAGATTATGGCTGAATGTTTTATTAATTATGGTGCCATTTTCTACACTGCCCTTTTCCTCCTGGATTATTTCATATTGTACCTTCCTTTTCTATCCATGATTTGGTCATTCATTGCTGAATTCCTGACTTTTTCCAATCCGTGTATATGTTTTCTTCTGTTGTGAGATTATAAACATTTACTTTTTGATCTAATACTGTTATTTCTTGTAAACCACTCACTTATTTTCTTGTTAGCTGAAATTACTAAATTGGAGAAAGGCTAATTAAAACAGTGTTAACCAGGAGCTCGGGCAACTGTTATTGGGAAGTCCATACCTGATATATGGGAGTCGTTTGATGGCTTGCTGGTCAGAATTCAGAAGCAACATGTTCCTGTGAAGGATAAAGACTAGGATGGTAAGATGTTACAAATTAAGGAAGTTAAAATTGAATGGGGCCTTTGAGTAATACAAAGCAAGCTGGAAATTGGAGAAAAGGCTGAAACAGACTATGAAATGTCCTTGGCAAGTAGGATTAAAGGATCCTAAGGCGTTTTATATATACATTTAAAACTTAGGCAGAGAATTTATACCTGGAGTGAGAAGATACAGGTGAGGTACTAGCTGGATACCTTGTATCGGTATTCACCGAGGGTAGGACCTTGTGGATTGTAAAATTAGGGAGGGGTGTGCTGATATTCCAGGGCATGATGACGTCAAGGACAAGATGATCTTTAAGGTCAGGGCTTGATGGGGATCTATCCTAGGTTGTTGAGATATACAAGGGAAGAACTTGATAGGTGTCTCTATATCCTCTTCAGCCACAGTTGAGGTCCCAGGTGACTGGAAAATAACCACTGTTCCTCTGTTTAAGAAGGGTGAAAGAGACAGACCAGTGATTTATAGGCCAGTGAAACGTATATCAGTGGTAGGAAAATAATTTAAGATTCTTAAGGATAGTCAGCATGGCTTTGCATGGGAAAAATTTGTGTTGCAAACTTGATTGAAATTTTTTGTGGAAGTGATGAAGATGATTGAGGGTATGACTGTGACTATTGTATATGTGGAATTTAATAAAGCTTTCAACAAAGTCTCTTATGGTAGGCTGATCCAAAAGATTAAGGCAGATGGGATCCATAGAAACTTGGTAGATTGGATTCAAAATTGTCTTGGCCTAGAAGACACAGGTAGTGGTAGAAGGGTATTACTCTGATTGAAGGTCAACAAACACAAGGATCAATGCTGGGAGTTCTGTTTATGAAGGATATAAATGGTTTGGATGAAAATTATTAGTAGGTTTCTAAACAACACAAAAATTGGGATAGTTAGGAAGGTTGTCGAAGGGTTAAGCACACACACAAGTCGAAAATTTGGGCAGACAAATGGTGAATGGAATTTAGACAAGTTTGAGGTGCTGTTCTTTGGGAGGCCAAAACTAAAAGTATAAAGGGCAGGACCTTTGGGAGCATTGTGGCAATGAGAGGCCTTGGGTTCCCTGAAGATTGTAAACAACATGTACAGCATTCTTCCCACCATCTTTCAGGGTGTTCAGTATAAAAGTTGGGAAGTTATGTTACAGCTGTATAATGCTTTAGTTAGGCCATATTTTGAATATTGTGTGCTAGTCTGGTTGTCATGTTACAGACACAATGTTAGAGGATTTTATGGGAGTGTGGAAGAAGCTTGAAGTCCAAAGTCCTCATTAGGGAACAGAGGTGGAGAGGGTCAGTAGCTTTAAGTTCCTTGGTGACAATATTTCAGAGGATTTGTCTTGGGACTATCACAAGTGTCATCACAAAAGGCATGACAGTGCCTCTACTTCACTGGAAGTTTGAATAAATTCAGATTTGTGATTGAAAACTTTGACAAATTTCTTTAGATGCACAGTGGAGAGTATCCTAGCTAGTTGCATCATGGTGTGGTGTGGAAATGCCAATACCCAGAAATGGAAGAGAATACCAAAAGTGATTAATACACCCGAGTCCATCGCAGGCAAAACCCTAACCACTGTTGAGTGTATTTACATGGAGTGCTGCCACAAGAAATAGCATCCATCACCAAAGACCCCCACCATTCAGGCCTGGTACTCTTGCTACTACCTGGCAACACAGAAGCCTTGGGTCCCACACCATTAGGTTCAGGAACACTTATGATGCTACAGCCATGAGGCTGCTCAACCATTGTGCCTAACTTCAATAACCGCTACTCTGAACTGATGCTTTGACCTATAGACTAATTTTCAAGGACTCTTTACAGCTCTTTATTTGCATGGTTTCTCTTCTTTTGCACATTGGTTGTTTGTCACATTTAATCTGTTTGTGTATAGTCTACTGCCCTTGCAATGCTTTGTCTACAAAGTTAGGCAGGGAGTCAAGCACTTTCTCAAAAATCACCCAAGCTGAAAGCTATTTTCAGGGTTTTTAATGAGAAAATTTTGTGAAACTGCAGAAGATTAAGTAAAACGCATATTAGGTTCAATACAGAATTGTTGCACATTAATATTATTGATTGTTCCTACTATCAGCATTAAACAAGGAAATGAACATGTGCAACATTCTATAACTATGCTGTGGACTACAGTGTATTCATGGCGCGACAATAGCTTAATAGCGATGAATGATAAACATAATCCTTCGAGGTAAATCTACTGAATGTTTATCAACATTAAGAAGCTGAAGACTTATAGATATTGCTGTTTCAAGGGAAAATAGAGTGGATGAAGATAGATGTCTTTCTACCGTGAGTGCTTCAAGTCAAAATCCAAATTAACCCGTGCAGGAAATGATGTAAAACAAATTATATTTATACAAGATGAATTTATACAGATATATTTATACAAGATGAACTGTATAAAAAAGGAACAGAGCCTCTAGAGGCAGAATACCCCCCTGCCTGACTATACAATGTCAAACTTAACTACTGAAACTAAAAGTCAAATGACTATTTCATTACCCTGGCAAAAGAATGTACAATCTCAGAGGCTAGTCTTGAAGCAGTCTTGCTGAGTGGTCTTTAACCGTTCTCGCTTCGAAAGTGTCATCCTTGATGACATGATGTAATGTCTGATGTGTAGACCAGTGACATGATGCTTACCCAGAGTTAAAATTGAGTGGGGTGCCTCTGAAGTGAGTTGTACTCTCTTAATATGTCCTCAAACTCACTGTAGCCCATCAGAGTCAAGAAAGGGGAAAGAGTTCCCTAAGATAACTTTGAATGGAGAGAGATTATGCTGTTCACCTGCCTTATGTGTCTGCCAAGCAACAGGAGAATCTCAGCAGAAGAGTTGAAGTGGGAGAATCTTGTCAGCTCTGTTCTTAAGATGTGAATGATTGCATGCATCTTCAGGAGCTGTGATTTCATCCCTGGTGTTGGGAATATGGTCGCACTCAATGAGGGTTGGCAGGGGTAATCAGATCTCCCCTCCTATTGACTTCACAACAAATCCTCTGACTCTGCTTCCCACAACTTCTGATACTGCAGAACATGTCATTAGAGTGAACATGTTCTGCTGCAGGGGTGCTAGAACCAGTCTCCCAGGGTGCTAGCCCAGAATTTATAGCTGTATCTGTGTCTAATTCTTAGGTGTAAGATGGTTGTGAGCTCAGTTTCCTGGAGAGCACTGGTGCTTACTGCACCACTATTATGTGTCTATCTCTGTTCTGAAATATATTGTTACTGCTTCTCCAGTTCTCCTTGCTATTGTCATCGGATTCTCCACCACTTTCCAGATGACTGTCTCGTCCACATCTGGACTGACTCTGCCTCGTCTTTCCTGGCAAGTCTCAGCATCTCACTCAAACTGTTGTCCAATTGGTGATTTATCACCACAGCCTCGTGCAGCAAGTGAGGGCTGTGCATTTGGTTCTGCAGTAGCTTCTGTTAAGAGGCAAGCCACTGACGCATTTAGAGCATTTTGTGTGCTCTGTTTAAGTGACCTTGGAAACTTCTCACTTTCTACCTTAAATAAGGATTCATCTTTCTTTAGATTTGAATCTGAAGCAGAGGATGCAAATTCAGGAGGAGGACTGGGTAAAACAGTGGCATGAAACATAACAGGAAGCTGGTTCCTTTGTTGATATGACATCACCCTCTGTTGAGCAACCATGTCATATTAGAGGGCTTGCACCAATGGTCAGTTCTTCAGTCACCATCCCAGAGAGACGACCACTCTCTCATGCTACTTCATGCACTTTTGTCTCTGCTAAAACAGCTTCAACTTTGTGCTCCTCCTTGAGTGCAAGGTAGCCTCTACACAAGCTTTCTCCATGTCTTTGAGCTTTTTCCATCAGTATTTTAACTTTGCGCTTAGCATACACTGCTTTCATTCTTCCTGCTTCAGCTCTGGCAGGCTTGTGCTGCAGCTTTGGTACTTGTTTTGCTTGAGTGTCACAAAGACGCTATCAACGCGCCTCATTCTGACCTGATTTCCAGGGCTCAACAATCGACATTGCTGGGTTCAGAAGCTGACATTATAGCGTAGTGTTCAGATGAGTCTCCAGCCTGCAGGCTATACCATTGAAGACAATTTATCTTTTCACATGGTTTGATCAAGGCATCGTGCAGATAAAAATATTTTTCTTGAGAAGATCAGGCTCTGTGAGTAACCTGACTTTGTGTGACTTTCTTTATATAGGGCAGGGCAGCTCTTCAATCTTATCTCATTGATCGGAACACCTGACTCCAAATAGCTTTTGTAGAAGGCATTACCCCAGAGGTTCACATACTTTTTCCAGTAAATACACATAATATTGGACCATTTTTCTCAATAAATAATTGAACAAGTATAATGTTTTTGTGTTCTCTTTATCTAGCTTTAGGACTTGCATGAAGATGTGATCACATTTTAGGTCATATTTTTGCAGAAATAGAGAAAATTCTACAGGGTTCACAGACTTTCTGGCACCACTGTATGCACTGTTTGATAATAAATTTACTATGAACTTTGGAAGAGACTTACCATAGGATTGCCTGGATTAGAGTGCATTAGCTAGAAGGAGAAGATGGGCAAACTTGTAGTGTTTTCTCTAGACCAGGGGTCCACGGCATAAAAAAAGGTTGGGACCCTTGCTTTAAACCATCAGAAGTTGAGGGATGACCTGATGGGTATATAAAATGCTGAGAGGAATGCACAGAAATATTTTCCTGGTGTTTTAATGTCAATGATCGTTGCTTTACTGCTGCTTACATGCGGGAGAGAGGGGAGCTGGGGGGGGTGGATTTTGGAGCTCTAACATTTAACTGTTATTATTTGGGGCCATTCCTCTGTTTTTTGTGGATGTTTGTGAAGAAAAAGCATTTCAGGATGTATTTTGTATACATTTCTCTGACATTAAATGTACCTTTGACATACAAAAGGACATTGATTTAAGGTGAGAGGGAGAAAATTTTTTTGTGAGCAATTTTTTTTCACCATGTTAAGTGCCTGGAATGCACTGCCAGAGAGATAAATGAAAGCAGATACAATAGCAACAAGGTATTTAGTTAGATAGATTAATAGGCAGGGGGTGGAGGGACATACTACGTGCAGTCAAATGGGATTAGTTCAAAGTGGCATCATGGTGGGCCAAAAGACCTTTTCTTCTATGGAACAGTCTTTTTCTGATGGGTTCCTGCAAGTCTGTTACACACCACAACCATAAACTTGAAAATCCTCATCACTTTGTTTTTTTCGTTTTGGACAGTAAGTTTTTTTCAGGAATGTAGTAAATAATTTCAGAAGCATTCCTGTACATCCAGCATACGTTTTGTCTGTCACATGACTCACTTGGAAGGGTCTTTTTCAAAAGAAAGAAAAACTTTACAACCAATATTTTGACAACCACATAATTGGCTTGACTGCAACTTTGATGTTTTTCATCATTTATGTGGAAGAGTTGATCTTATAGGAAGAGGTACAGTCGACGTTTCGGGCCGAGACCCTTAGTCAGGACTAACTGAAAGAAGAGCTAGTAAGAGATTTGAAAGTGGGAGGGGGAGATCCGAAATGATAGGAGAAGACAAGAGGGGAAGGGATGGAGCTAAGAGCTAGAAAGTTGATTTGGCAAAAGGGATATGAGAGGATCATGGGACAGGAGGTCTAGGGAGAAAGAAAAGGGGGAGGGGGGAAAAACCCAGAGGATGGGCAAGGGGTATAGTGAGAGGGACAGAGGGAGAAAAAGAAGAGAGAGAAAAAGAATGTGTGTATATATAAATAAATAATGGATGGGGTACGAGGGGGAGGTGGGGCATTAGCGGAAGTTAGAGAAGTCGACGTTCATGCCATCAGGTTGGAGGCTACCCAGACGGAATATAAGGTGTTGTTCCTTCAACCTGAGTGTGGCTTCATCTTTACAGTAGAGAAGGCCGTGTATAGACATATCAGAATGGGAATGGGACGTGGAATTAAAATGTGTGGCCACTGGGAGATCCTGCTTTCTCTGGCGGACAGAGTGTACACCTATGTCCCATTCCCATTCCATTCTGATATGTCTATCCACGGCCTCCTCTACTGTAAAGATGAAGCCACACTCAGGTTGGAGGAACAACATCTTATATTCCATCTGGATAGCCTCCAACCTGATGGCATGATCAAACTTCCGCTAATGCCCCACCTCCCCCTCGTACCCCATCCGTTATTTATTTATATATACACACATTCTTTTTCTCTCTCTCCTTTTTCTCCCTCTGCCTCTCTCACTATACCCCTTGCCCATCCTCTGGGCTTCCCCCTCCCCCTTTTCTTTCTCCCTAGGCCTCCTGTCCCATGATCCTCTCATATCCCTTTTGCCAATCAACTGTCCAGCTCTTGGCTTCATCCCTCCCCCTCCTGTCTTCTCCTATCATTTTGGATCTCACCCTCCCCCTCCCACTTTCAAATCTCTTACTAGCTGTTCTTTGTTAGTCCTGACGAAGAGTCTTGGCCCAAAACGTCGACTGCACCTCTTCCTAGAGATGCTGCCTGGCCTGCTGCACTCACCAGCAACTTTTATGTGTGTTGCTTGAATTTCCAGCATCTGCAGATTTCCTCGTGTTTAAGTTGATTTTATGTTTGCTTTTACATAGAAGGGCTTGCCCCAGTTGCTTTTTTGTGTGTGGATAAGTGGGTTGGTATCCACAGGTAATTCCTTAAATACCTGACAAAGGAACTGAGCATATCAATTTAAAATTGAGCATTGTTTTGAAAGCATTACAGGAAAAGATGGTGGAACTGAATTTCACAGCAATTTTTAAGATTTGAGCAGGTACCTGGGAAGGATTGATTTCTAGAGTAATGAAGAAAGCTCATTGTCTGTGAACCTTTGGGAATACAGGCAGCTCTTTCAAAGAAGTATGATTTTTGTTGCATCTGATCATGACTTTGTTTCCCTCTTTTGCCCCTGTTGCTGCTAATTCACCAATCTGCAGGATCTGCTTAACATTAAACTTCATACAACATAATCAGAATTTCACATATGTTACTTATTCTGCATTTCTTCAATCAAGTGCCACACCTACCAAAATATATTTGCATAGTTTGTAATTTTGCTGATAAAATGGACTCTGCTGCTAGAAAGTTCTGAGGCAGCATTCTTATCCTTACAATTGGTAACTGAGCTCGTACTAAAGAACACAGCCACTCTGCCATCTGGAAGCATGTTCTGCCAGTATTAAACAAATATGAAAAATGTATTCATCTAGGAAAAATGGAATTCCTCTTGCAGATAGAACTGAGATCAGGCAGTTCGTGTTTGTGCCCCATATAAATCAATATGTCATGTTGTGGCAGGAAAAAAATTTGAGAGTATTGTTTTGAACTTACAGAATTTTCTCAGTATGCAATTTGTTTTGTGCTAGAGTTGCATTTGTCTGATTTAGCAATGTGTGTACTATATAAACAAAAGAAAATGGAAAATGCTTATGTAGCAACATGAACCAAGAAAACTTCCTCTGCTATTCATGTAGAGTATAGGATTGTAACCACTACAACAAGATTTATTCTAAAGCTAATGTTTTTCAGATATGCAAATAGGCAGTGCATGTAAATTGACTTGTTTTCGAAGTAATGTTGCAAGACATAGCCAATATACAACCTTTTGATTGTATATTTTCCATGAGATTAACAGGCCACCTTAGACGAAGTACTTGAGTAAAGCTATCATGACTAAAATAATCTGAACAAAAGACTGGCGTCATTGACAAGTCCAATTTTCAAAGTAAACCTAATTTCGGTATTTTCAAAATAATTTTTAGAGGTGCTATATTATTTTTTATTATTATTGTTAATACTACTCTACCTGCTCACCCAAAGTTACTTCATTAATAGACTTAAATCAGATTTTTCTATCCCACAATCCTATTTATTGCACACCAGCATGGTGAGCCAGCATGGCCTTTGTGCAGGGCAGGTGTTATCTTACTAACTTGATGGAGCTTTTTGACAAGGTAACAAGAGAGGTTGGGCAGTGAGGGCAGAGTAGGGCAGTGGATTTTGTCTACATGGATTTTAGTAAAGCGTTTGACAAAGTCCCTCATGGGAGGCTAACACAGAAGATTAAGATGCTTGGGGTCCATGGTGAATTTACTGTTAGGATTCAGAACTGGCTTGCGCATAGAAGACAGAGGGTAGTGGTTGAAGGGACTTAAGATCATAAGTCATAGGAGCAGAATTAGGCCACTTAGCCCATCGAGTCTGCTCCACCATTTAATCGTGACTGATCCTTTTTTTCCCCCTCCTCAACCCCATCTCCTGGCCTTCTCCCCATAACCTTTGCCGTGTCCAATCAAGAATCTATCGATCTTTGCCTTAAATACACTAAATGACCTGGCCTCCACAGCTGCATTTGGCAACAAATTCCACAAATTCACCACCCTCTGGCTAAACAAATTTCTCTGCATTTCTGTTTTGAATGGACACTGAAAAGTTTCAATGAGATCCCCCCGTCATCCTTCTAAATTCCAGCAAGTACAGATCCAGAACCATCAAACATTCGTCATATGATAACCCTTTCATTCCTGGAAGCATCCTTGTGAACCTCCTCTGGCCCCTCTCCAATGCCAGCACATCTCTTCTAAGATGAGGAGCCCAAAACTGTACACAACACTCAAGGTGAGGGCTCACTTTATAAAGCCTCAGCATAACATCCTTGCTCTTGTATTCTAGATCACTTGAAATGAATGCTAACATTACATTTGCCTTCCTCACCACCAGTTCAACCTGCAAGTTAACCTTTAGGGTATTCTGCACAAGGACTTACAAGTCCCTTTGCATCTCAGATTTTTGGATTTTCTCCCCGTTCAGAAAATAGGCTGCACATTTATTTCTACTACCGAAGTGCATGACCGTGCATTTTCCAACATTATATTTCATTTGCCACTTTCTTGCCCATTCTGATCTGTCTAAGTCCTGGCAACAAAGCCATCTATTTCATCATCTAAATCATCGATATACAGCATAAAAAAAAGTGATCCCAGCACCAACCTCACTAGTCACTGGCAGCCAACCAGACAAGGATCCTTTTATTTCCACTTGCTGCCTCCTACCAATCAGCCAATGCTCTAACCTTACCAGTCACTTTCCTGTAATACTATGGGCTCTTAACTTGGTAAGCAGCCTCGTGTGTGGCACCTTGTGAAAGGCCTTCTGAAAGTCCAAATATACAACATCCGCTGCATCCCCTTTATCTATCCTACTTGTAATCTCCTCAAAGAATTCCAACAGGTTCATCAGGCAGGGTTTTCCCTGAAGGAACTAAAGGGAACCATGCTGACTTTGTACTATCTTGTCCTGTGTCACCAAGTACTCCAACACTTCATCTGGAACAGTTGACTCCAACATCTTCCCAACCGCTGAGGTCTATAATTTCCTTTCTGCTGCCTGCCTCCTTTCTTAAAGAGTGGAGTGATATTTTTGCACTTTTCCAGTCCTCTGCTACCAAGCCAGAGCCTAATAATTTTTGAAAGATCATTTCTAATGTTGCCACAATCTCTAATGCTACTTCTTTCAGAACTCTAAGGTGCAGTTCTTCTGGTCTGGGTAACTTATGTACTTTCAGATCTTTCAGCGTTTTGAGCACCTTCTCCCTTGTAACAGTAACTGCACCCACTTCTCTTCCTTCACACACTACAACATCTGACACACTGCTAGTGTCTTCCACAGTGAAGACTGATGCAAAATGTTCATTTAGTTCATCTGCCATCTCCTTGTCCCCCATTATTATTTATGCTGCCTCATTTTCTAGCGGCCCTATATCCACTTTTTTATTTTTTTACATACTTGAAAAAGCTTTTACTATCCACTTTGATATTATTTGCTAGCTTGCTTTCATATTTCATCTTTTCCCTTCTAATGATTCTTTTAGTTGCTCTCTGTAGGTTTTTAAAAAGTTCCCAATCCTCTATTTTACCACTAATTTTTGCTTTGTTGTATGTTCTTTCTTTTGTTTTTACATTGGCTTTGACTGCCCTTGTCAGCCACTGTTGTACTATTTTGCCATTGGAGTATTTTTTTCATTTTTGGAATACACATGTTCTGCACCTTCCTCATTTTTCCCCAGAAATGCACGCCATTGCTGCCCTGCTGACATCCCTGCTAGCAGCTCCTCCCAATTTACTTCGGCCAACTCCTCTCTCATACTACTGTAATTTTCCTTACTCCACTGAAATACTGCTATGTCAGACTTTACTTTCTCCCTATCAAATTTCAAGTTGAAGTTCATATTGTAATCACTGGTTTTTAAGGGTTCTTTTACCTTAAGCTCCCTAATCGCCTCCAGTTCGTTACATAACACCCAATCCAGTATAGTTGATCCCCTAGTAGGCTCAATGACAAACTGCTCTAAAAAGCCATCTCTTAACCATTCAACAAACTCACTCTCTTGAGATCCATTACCAACCTGATTTTCCCAATTTGATCTGATTTGATCTGCATGTTAAAATCTCCCAACACTATCATAACATTGCCCTTTTGACGTGCCTTTTCTATTTCCTGTTGGGAAGGCTGTGTATAACTGCCATCAGGGTCCTTTTACCCTTGCAGTTTCTTAACAAGGATTCAACATCTTCTGAACCTATGTCACATCTTTCTGCTGATTTTGATGTCATTCTTTATCAGTAGAGCCACGCCTCCCCTTCTGTCTACCTTATTATCCCTCCGATAAAACATGTAACCTTGGACATTCAGCTCCCAACTACAGCCATCCTTCAGCCATGATTCAGTGATGGCCACAACATCATCCTGGCAATCTGTAATAGTGCAACAAGATCATCTACCTTATTTCTTACACTGTCCGCATTGTGATACAACACCTTGAGGTACTGTATTTGTTACCCTTTTTGATTTTGCATTGCTAATGTACTGATACTCACCCTGTTGACTGTGACTTTCTCCCATCATCTGCCTGCCCTTCCTGACAGTCTGACTGCACGCCATCTTTACCTACTCGAGCTGGAGATCTGTAATTAGTGGTGTTCCGCAGGGATTTGTACTGGGGCCTTTGCTGTTTGTGCTGTACATAAATGACCTGGGTGAAAATGTTTCCAAGTGCATCTTTCTGCCAAGAGCCATTGCATTTTTTTTTCTCATTTCAGATCTCCAGGAACACTGATGGGGGGGGGGGGGTTCAGAGTAAATTAGGAAATTGAGTTGTATTTGTGAATTTAAAAAGAAAATGCTTCCAGAGAGGTTAGTGATCCTGGAAACGGCCTTGAAGGAGGCAAGACATGAGATTGCTGGGGCTTTGAAATGTCCTCTCTAGGTGTAGACAAGGGTCCTGAGGACTGGTGAGTGGCTAACGTTATACCTCTATTTAAGAAGGGAACAATGGAAAGTCCTAGGATGGTGAATCTCTCGTCAGTTGTAGGGAAGATGCTGGAGAAAATTAGGGATAGGATATATGAGCATTTGGAAACCCGTGGCCTAATTGGGGAGAGCCAGCATGGCTTTGTGTGACCAGGTCGTGTCTTAACAACTTGATTGATTGTTTTGACAAGGTGACGAGAGGTTGATGAAGGTAGGGCAATGGATGTGTCTGCATGGATTTTAGTAAGGCATTTGACAACGCTCCTCATGGAAGGCTAATCCAGAAGATTAAGATGCTTGGGGTCTGCAGCAAATTGTCTGTTTTCATTCAAAACTGGCTTGCATATAGAAGACACAGGGTAGTGGTTGAAGGGAGTTATTTGACCTGGAGGTCTGTAATTAGTGGTATGGCGATATAGGCAAATACATTAGAAGCTTTTAAGAGTTGTTCAGATAGGCATATGAATGTGAGGAAGATTGAGGGATTTGGACATTGTGTAAGTAGGAAAGATTGGTGTTTGGGTGTTTTGATTTGCATTTCAGCTGGTTCGGCACAACATTGTGGGCTGAAGGGCATGTTGCTGTGCTGTTCTATGTTCTGAATCCCCAAGAGCTTTATAACCTCCATCCCAGAGTTGCTAAAGAAATAATGGATCTTCAGGGAATGATTGTTATCAACTTACAGAACTCTTTTTTTCTCTGCATACTGGAAAATGGCAAGTGTGACACCTCAGTTTAAGAAATGGAATGAGAAAGGAGCCAGAGCACTTTTGACATGTAGACCTATGGCAGTAGTTTGAAAAAAAAATTGTGGAATTTATATAATGAAATTGATATCCAGGTGAGTAAGTATGAGTATATTGAATCAAAATCTTGCTTGACTGTTCCATTGGGATTCTTTGAGGATGTGTATCTAGTAAAGAAGATGGGTTGGGGGCAGTGAATATATTCTATTTAAATTTGCAGAAGACCTTTTACTGAAATCTGACATTGGAGGTTGCTGAACAAGATTGGGTCATATGGATTTGGGAGTAATCACTGTGGATTAAGAGTTGATTAACTGATATATAACTGGGAATAAACGGGTCCATCTAGAGTTCACAAGTAACAAGCACCGCACAGTAACATCTGTGTTCAGGGCTCCATCAGTTTGTAGTTTATGTCAGCAATTTCTCTCAGAGGACTAAGTCCAACACTTCCAAAATTATTGTTGACATAAAATTTAAGTGGGAATGTGAACAGTGGCAAAGGTGCAAAGAGGCCTCAGAAGTTATTAACAAGAATGAGTGGGGAGTAACATGCAGGTAAAGTATGTTGTGAAAAGATGATTAGCTGTCTGTGTCACATGTACTTCAAAACAGTGAAATGTATTGTTTTTGTCATTTTTTTATTTTGTGGAGCAGTCTACGAGGATCGCCATGCTTCTGGCACCAACATAGTATGCCCACAACTCTCTAATCCTAATTGTACATCTTTGGAATGTGGGAGGAAACCAGAACACCTGGAGGAACTCGGCAGGCTGGGCAGCATCTATGGAAATGAGTAAACAGTGAACATTTCGGGCTGAGACTCTTTGTCAGGATTAGAAAAATCATATTCTTTTTTCCCCCAGTCCTGCTGAAGGGCCTCAGCCCAAAACATCAAGTATACTCTTTTCCGTAGATGTTGCCTGGCCTGCTGAGTTTCTCCAGCATTTTGTGTGTGTTGCTTGGATGTCTAGCATCTGCAAATTTTTTGGCACCCAGAGGAAACTCACATGGTTATGGGGAAAACCCTGCAGACTCCTTACAGACAGTGGCAGGAATCGAACTCCGATCAGTAATGACTGGTACTGGGAAACAACTGCATTTACTACACTACCGTGCCACCACTAGATGTGGGGTCATCCACTTTGGTCAAACAAAAGCAACACTGCTGGGATTTTTAAATGATGAAAGATTTGAAATCAATGTTCACAGAGATCTGGGAGTGCATAATTCACTGAAAACAGAAGAGTAAGTGCATCAGGCAATTGGGAATGATGATTTTATTGCAAGATTTTGTAATAATGTTTTACAATTATATAATGTCTTGCTAAGACTTCACTGTGTACTATTTTGGTCATCTTTCCTAAAAACAGATTTCTGTTGTGAAAAGGAGTTCATTAGATTGGTTCCTGGACTTGAAAATTTAACATAAAAACACAGCAAATAGTCAGCAAGGGGAACAACTAACTTTTCATTTCATAGACCCTTCATCGGAACAGTTGACAAAAGATCTTTGACCTAAAACATTTAACTTTTTCCACAAATGCTACCAAACCCTCTGAGTGTTTCAAGCATCTTCAGTTTTATTCTTGGGCTGGTGGATCTCCTCACATGGAAAGGGGTAAAGGTAGAATAGGTCTCAGTTAATCTAGAATTTAGAAGAATAAAAGTTGATCTGTTGAAAGCTGCAACATTTGTGAAGGATGACTTGACAAAGTGGATGAAAAGGCTGGAAGGGGAAAAATTTCTGCAATATTAGGATGCTGAGTCTTTGGAATTACCTACTCCAGAGGACTTTAAGCCTCATTCATTGTTTCCGTTATGAACAAAGATCACTAGGTTTCTGGATATTAAGGCTTCAAGGAACTTGAAGGGGCAATTGGGTGTTTGGAAAAGTTAAATCACAGGCTTGTATGGCTGAGCAAGCTTGAAGGGTCATGTAGCTCACAGGCACACATCTCATTAAAATTAAATCAGATATTAAGATCTGCCATTCAGTAATGCAAACAATTTTTGCACAGCCATTTCTTATTGATTTTAATAAGCTTTCTATATTTGTTAGTCTAACATGGCACTGGATCAGTGTGCTAATTCTCAAGTATAAAAACTGGGGAATTAAGAGGAAACTTGCACTACCTGGTTGGACTCCATGGAGAATCTGCCAGTACAGCATTGGTGTCCCGGGGCTAACATTAAACTGAATGTTAGACCGCATTTCATTGCTTGAGTTTTAGTCAGTCTTCGTAGGCTCCCAGGTTCAGCTGCTAGAGGACTAGTTTGGGCAACATGCCAGATCAACTTTACTCCAGCTCAATGATTCACTATGCTGTTTCCTTTCATGTTTGCCCTATAGTGCGAAAGCCTTCACTTGCTGTATGCATGACTGATGTGTTGCTATATTTTATCACTATACATTGCAGATTCTTCCAGCTTTCTTTATCTGGATGATCTTGCCTTGACCCACAACACCACCTCATGAGTCAAGAAGACGTGACATTATCCGTACTTCCTAAAGAGTTTGAGATCTGCAAGGTTCCCTGCCCTGATTCAAACAACTTTCTACTTGAGCACCATTGACAGTGTCTTGTCTGGCTACATCTTTGTGTAGTACAGAAGCTGCAAGGCATCGAACTATAAGACCCTTCAGGGGATGGTTAAAAATCACTAAGAGGATCACCAGGGTCTCCTCCCCCCACCCCCCATATTTATGATATTGACCAAAAGCGGTGTATATGAAGGACCCAAAGCATTGTTGAGATCCCTACCACCCATCCCACAAACTTTTTGACCCACTGTCTTCAAGAAGGAAGTACAGGAGCATTTGGTCTAGATCTGCCGGACTGGGTCACAGCTTCTTCCCTCAGGCTGTAGACTCATGAATACCCTGTCACCACCAAGGTCTCGTCATTAGGACAGCGAGCGGTTTACCTACACAGCACACTCCATGAACTTTGCATTATATTTTGTTGTGCAGACACGAGGAAATCTGCAGGTGCTGGAAATTCAAGCAACACACACAAAAAGTGCTGGTGAACGCAGCAGGCCAGGCAGTATCTATAGGAAGAGGTACAGTTGACGTTTCGGGCTGAGACCCTTCGTCAGGACTAACTGAAAGAAGAGAGAGTAGGAGATTTGAAAGTGAGAGGGAGAGGAGATCCTGAAACAGCCGGAAACGTCGACTGTACCTCTTCCTATAGATGCTGCCTGACCTGCTTCATTCACCAGCATTTTTTGTGTGTGTTGATTATATTTTGTTCTGTTTTATGTTCTGTGTGATATTTTGTGGGCGCTCTGCAGTCCAGAAGAATGTTTCATTTGGTTGCATACATATACAATAGTAAGATGACAATGAACTTGAACTAATACGGTTGTCACACAAATTCAGTGACCTAGGTTCAGTCCAGACTTTCATGTTGTCTATATGGAATACGTGTGTTCCCATGTGACTGTGTGGACGACTTTGTGTGATCCAGTTGCTCCCACATCATAGAGATCTGCAAGTAGGTTAATTCAGTAAATTACCTTTCATGTCGGTGGTAAGAGCATTAGAGATTTGCTGGGCATGTCAGTATTATTGACTCAGTGAGCTGAATTGCTTTTTGTAAATATTGTAAGGAAATATGGAAATAAGAAAACTAGACTGGGGAGAAAAATGGGGCGTATTTTTCAAGTAATAAGAAATTAATGGAATTTACAGGGGAATTGAGAAATAATTGTCACTTAATCATACTATGTTTGAGTTGAGAATGATGGGGCAGGCTTGAGGGGCCTGATGGCCAACTCATGCTCTTTTCTTGTGTGCTCTGCTTACAGAGAGTTGTTTAATTTTGAATCAACTGTCTTATGTTTCCAGTTTATACTTTGAAGTGATGACCTGAGAATCATCTTGGAAGCAATGAATTCCTTTCACAAGTTAGTATGAGGATTTTTTGCATTACAGTATCCTATTTAGTCACCTCCATCAATCATCATTTCTGTTAGATTGTTCCACATGGATCTGTTCTGGGATCCTTCCTCTTTCTGATTTTTATAAATGACCTGGATGAGGAAGCAGAAGGGTGGGTTAGTAGGTTTGTTGATGTCACAAAAGTTGGGGGCGTTGTGGATAGTCTGGAGGGTTGTCAGATGTTACAGCAGGACTTCAATAGGATGCAGAACTGGGCTGAGATGTGGCAGATGGAATTAACCCAGATAAGTGTGAAGTGGTTCATTTTGATAGGTCAAGTTTGAAGACAGAATATAATATGAATGGTAAGACTCTTTGCAGTCTGAAAGACAGGGAAATCTTGGTGTCCGGGTCCATAGGATACTCAGAGCTGCTGCACAGGTTGACAGTGTTGTTAAGGCATATGGTGTGTTGGCCTTCATCAACTGTGGAATTGAGTTCAAGAGCCGTGAGCAAATATTATAGCTATACAAGACTTTAGATCCCACTTGGAGTACTGTGTTCAGTTCTGGTCATCTCACTACAGGAAAGATGTGGATACTATAGAGAGAATACAGAAGAGATTTACAAGGATATTTCCTGAATTGGAGAGCATGCCTTATGAGAATAGTTTGAGTGAACTTGGCCTTTTCTCCTTGGAGTGATGGAGGATGAGAGGTGACCTGATAGGGGTGTATAAGATGATGAGAGGCATTGATCATTGGATAACCAGAGGCTTTTCCCCCAGGGCTGAAATGGTTGACATGAGGGAGCATAGTTTTAAGATGCTTGGAAGTAGGTACAAGGGGAAATGGCAAAGGAGTTTTTCACACAGAGTGGTAAGTGAGTTGGTCTTTTAAGACAGGGGTCCCCAACCTTCTTTGCACCGCAGACTGGCCGATGGAGGGGGGGTTGTTAATCACGACCGGAATATAGGTGATAAGTTAACTAAAAGTCACTTATAAGTGGCTAATACACTCAATTTCATTTCTAGAAGGGTTTATCTAACGAACTTAATATTAAGCACACCATATATTTTCCTCGCATGAATATAGTGATAAGTCAATTACAAGTCATCGATTCTCTTGTGCCATCTTGTTAGCAGCAGCTTCTCCCAACAGTTCACAACACATGTCCTTGGCAGCAGGCAGAATCAATTCTTCAACAACAGTGAAAGGCTTCTTAGCCTTAGCAATACGGCTAGCTATTAAGTACGACACTCTCAGAGCAGCAGCATTTGTGGAGGTGGTGGCTCTCAGCACTTGGTTCTGTCCTGCTTGCTCATGTTTTTTCCGCTCAAAAAGCTCAACGGGTTTGTCTTTAAGTGCAGGGTGCTTGGACTCAAGGTGCCTCATTAGACAGCTTGCCTCCACATATCACACACAGGGGGCTTGGAGCATGCGAGTCACCGGTGGCAATAAAGCCATATTTTATGTGCGACTCGTCATATCTCCTGTTGAAGGAAGCTTCGACCTCAGCTGTCTCTGCGTTATCATCATTGTTAGGCCTTTTATGTCCCCTACCACCTCTTCTAAAGAAACTCTCAAGCGACGTTTGTTTTTATTTACTCATCGAGTAGTTGTAGGTTAATGACTGACTGATGTCCTTGCATGTGTTAAAGTTCAACAGGGAATGAGAAAAGGTGCAGCTGACTCGTATCGTTTCATATCACCAAATCATATTGTTTCCTCACGGCCCAGTAGCACATGCTTTGCGGCCCGGTGGTTGGGACTGTTTTAAGAGACTCTTAGATAGGTACATGGAGCTTAGGAAAAAAAGAGGGCTAGGTGGTAGGGAAATTCAAGGCAGTTTCTAGAGTAGGTTACATGGCTGGCACAACATTGTGGGCCAAAGGGCCTGTAATGTTCTGTCGATTTTTGTGTGTCTCCAGAAAAGAAATGATTGAGCAATAATGTGCTGGTGGTCTTTATTAGACTGGCTGTGTTTTCATTTTATGGAGGGTAGTGTAAAACCAGGGTCCATAAATGCGCCAGACTATCTTTTGCCTGAAACATCAACTATGTTTCTCTTTCCAGAAATTATATCTGATCTGAAGTTTCTGTTTTTTATTTCAAATTTTCAGCTTCTGCAGTTTTTAATTTCCTTAAGCAGAGAATGTTTATTACTAAATCTATTAAGAAATGCAAGGGAATTTCCTTTATCTAAAATTTGATAGAATGTGAAATTACTTGTGGAATAGTTAAGATGAATATAATAAAATGCATTTAAGTGGAATTTGGAGAAGGAGGAGAGGGAAAGATGTGCTTGGTGGTGCGATCCATTTGGAGATGATGGAAGTTACGGAGAGTTATGTGCTGGGTGGGGAGGCTGGTGGGGTCATAGGAGAAGACGAGAGGAACCCTATCTCTGGTGGGCGATGGGGTGGCGGTAGGATAGGATGAGGGCGGACTTGTGTGAAATTAAAGTGATGAGGTTGAAGGCAACGTTGGTGGTGGAGGGAGGGAAGCCCCTGCCTTTGAAGAAGGAGGACATCTCCTTAATTCTGAAATGAACAGCCTCATCCTGAGAGCAGGTGCGGTGAAGATGGAGGAATTGAGAGTCTCCAACACCAGCAGGCACAGACATCTCCAGGTAGTGATCGCTGCTGCCAACCTCAACAATTCTAATGATCCCAAGCAGATTCAGAATCTGGACTCCACCACCATCAATGCAATTTCCAACAACTGATAGCATCTCCAGGCTAGGTCTTTGTACACTGCCACTGGAACCCCAGTCCCCTTTCCAGTTTGCAGTTCTGTGTCTCTCAGGTCCCACTGCCAGCTCTTGAGTCCTCAGAGACACCATCTCCCTCTCTTCTGACACTACCAACCCCCCACGCCCCCCAATCCCAACTCTCATCTGTGCCGGTTCTTCACCATCCCCTCTGACCTACCCCTCAGTAAGAGCCTCAATTTTGTCCCCCTGCGTCCACATCTCAGTGAGTTCTGCACCCGCCAAGACGATGAGTTCTTGTTCTGCCACCTTTGTCGCCATGTTACTTTTTTGGCAAGGATTCTCCAATTCACACTAATGACCCCTTCTCATGCCTTCAACCCTCTTGCTCTTCCTGGGCTCTCTGCTCTGATCTTCTGCCTGCTCTGGATCTTTTCATCGCTAAATGCTGACAAGTCATCAATTGTATCAACTACAGCACTCCCCTTTCCAATTTCAACCTCACTTCTTCCAAACATACTGCTCTCCACTCTCTCTGCACTAATCCTAACCTTACCATCAAACCCGCAGACAAGGAAGGTGGTGGACTGACCTCTACCTGGCTGAAGCCAGGCGACAACTGTCAGACGCCACCTCTTACTTTCCCCTTGAATAGGCTTCCATTGAGGAGCACCAGGTCATTGTCTCCTGCACCAACACCGACCTTATTAACTCTGGAGATTTCCCATCCACTGCCACCAACCTCATAGTTCCCACACCTCTCATTTCTACTTCCTACCCAAGATTCACAAACCTGCCTGTCAATATAGATCCATTGTTTCTCATGTTCCTTCCCCACTGAACTCATATCTCCATACCTTGACTCAGCTTTATCTGCCCTGGTTCAGTCCCTTCCTACCTACATTCGTGACACTTCACACACTCTTGATCTTTTCAATGATTTCAAGTTCCCTGGCCCAGATCATCTTGGATTTTCACTATGGATATTCAGTCCCTATACACCTCCATCTGGCGAAACTGGTCCTCGCTCGCAATAATTTCTCCTTCAGCTCCTCCCACTTCTTTCAAACAAAAGGTGTAGCCATGAGCACTTGCATGGATCCCAGCTATGCCTGCCTTTTTGTTGGCTACATGGAACAGCCTATGTTCCAAGCCTACACTGGTATCATTCCCAATTTCCCTATGCTACATTGATGACTTCATTGGTGCTACTTCCTGTGTGTGTGTGTGTGTGTGTGTGTGTGTGTATATGTGTATATATATATATATATATATATCTTGCTCTCGCTCGCTCTCGCGCTCTCTCTCACTCGCTCTCTCGCGCTCTCTCTCACTCGCTCTCGCGCTCTCTCTCACTCGCTCTCTCGCTCTCTCTCGCTCTCTCTCGCTCTCTCTCGCTCTCTCTCGCTCTCTCTCTCTCTCTCTCTCTCTCTCTCTCACTCTCTCACTCTCTCACTCTCTCACTCTCTCACTCTCTCACTCTCTCACTCTCTCACTCTCTCACTCTCTCACTCTCTCACTCACTCTCTCACTCTCTCACTCTCTCACTCTCTCACTCTCTCACTCTCTCACTCTCTCACTCTCTCACTCTCTCACTCTCTCACTCTCTCACTCTCTCACTCTCTCACTCTCTCACTCTCTCACTCTCTCACTCTCTCTCTCTCTCTCTCACTCTCTCTCACTCTCTCTCACTCTCTCTCACTCTCTCTCTCTCTCTCTCTCTCTCTCTCTCTCTCTCTCTCTCTCTCTCTCTCTCTCTCTATCTCTCTCTATCTCTCTCTATCTCTCTCTATCTCTCTCTATCTCTCTCTATCTCTCTCTATCTCTCTCTATCTCTCTCTATCTCTCTCTATCTCTCTCTATCTCTCTCTATCTCTCTCTATCTCTCTCTATCTCTCTCTATCTCTCTCTATCTCTCTCTATCTCTCTCTCTCACACTCACTTACTCTCACTCTCACTCTCTCTCTGGACAGTTTATCCATTGATGTCTTTTATAAACCCATGGGTTCTCACACCTACCTGGGACTATACCTTTTCCCACCTCATTACTTGTAAAATTGCCATCCCCTTCTCTCAATTCCTCCATCTCTGCCACATCTGCTCTCAGACTGCTTATCATTCCAGAACAGAGAAGGTGCCCTCCTTCTTCAAAGAAATGGGGTTTCCTTCCTCTACCATTAATGCTGCCCTCAATTGCATCTTTTCCATTTTGCGCACGTTTGCCCTCACCCCATTCTCCCACCACCCCACAAGGGATGGAGTTCCTCTGGTCCTCGCTTACCACCCCAGCAGCCTCTTGTCCTGTGCATAATTCTCTGTAACTAACACCGTCTCCAACGTGATCCCACCACCACATCTTTCCCTGCTCCTTATGTGACTAATGGACTCCCTTGTCCATTCATCCCTCCCCACTGATCTCCCTCCTGGCATTTAACTTTGCAAGTGTAACAAGTGCTACACCTGCCCTATACCTCCTCCCTTACTACCATTCAGGGCCACAAACAGTCCTTCCAGGTGACGCGCCACTTCACCTGTGAATCTGTTTGGATCATCTATTGTATCTGGTGCTCCCGGTGTGGCCACCTGTATATCGATGATACCCAATGTAGAATAGAAAGCCACTTCGTTGAGCACCTACACTCTGTCCAGTAGAAAAAGCAGGATCTTCCAGTGGCCACCCATTTTAATTCAACTTTCCATTCCGATGTGTCAGTCCATGGCTTCCTGTACTGCTGCAATGAGGCCACACTCAGCTTGGAGGAGAAACATTTTATATTCCACTTGGGTAGCCTCCAACCTGATTGTGTGAACATCGATTTCTCGAACTTCCGGTAATGCCCTCCCCTGACCTTCTCCATTCACATTTCCCTCTCTCACCTCACCTCCTTACCTGCCCATCACCTCCCCAGTGCTCCTCCTGCTTCCCTTTCTTAAATGGTCTTCTGTCCTATCCTATCAGTTCCCCCTTCTCCAGCCTTTATCTCTTTCACCAATCAACTTCCCAGCTCTTTACTTAACCGCCTTCCCCCATCCCGGTTTCACCTATCACCTTTTGCCATATATTTCTTCCTCCTCTCCCCCATCTTACACTGACTTCCCATCTTTTTTTCTCCTATTCTGACGAAGGGTTTCAGCCCAGAACTTCGACTGTTTACTCTTTTCCATGAACGCTGCCTGGCCTGCTGAGCTCCTCCAGCATTTTGTGTGTGTTGCCTGGATTTCCAGTATCTGCAGATTTTCTCTTGTTTGTGGAAGTACTAAGCTTGCTGGTGCTGAGAACAGATATCTTCCATCTTGAGTTCCTTGTTGGTGGTTGTTAGTAAACGGTCTATCTATAATAATTAGCACTGGTTAAGTTGAATGCAATAAAATGTGGGAAATCGGAAAGTAAATTCTTTCTTAAAGATTCATTTTTGGAAATTTTAGCTGTGTTAGTGGGAAGTTCTTTTTGGACAACAAAAGGAATTGCATTGCTCAGCATTGCCTCTGCTTTTGTTTAATTGTTTACTTCTGCTTCAGATTTCTTACTATACTGAGGATTTTCATAACTTAATAGGATATGATGCAGTGCAACATCAATGATATTCTAAATGCCCAGTCATGTTATGAGTATAGACTACTTGAGGTGGAGTACGGGTGGGGGTAGGAATCAAAATTAATGCAATCATGTTTTCACTTAAATCGAAGATGTCCTCAATGGTGGGGGGAGGGGGCTTGTACCCATGATCAAGCTTGCTGAGTCTACAACCGTCAGCAACCTCTTTCAATCCTATGCACTGATTTTCAGGAACCTGGACCCTTTCTACCACTGACCCCTCAGTGAGGATTGGTGTGTGATCTCTTGGCTTCCCATTCCTGAAGTCCCCAGTTAATTTCTTCGTCTTTGCTGACATTGACTGCACGATTGTTGTTGTGACACCACTCAACCAGCTGGTCTATCTTGGGCCTGCATGCTTCTGAGATTCTGCCAACAACCTGTGGTTGTGAAAAAGGATATAGTGCTTTCCCGGCATATATGACGAATAAGCTCTTGGGTTACTGGTATCGATTTTAACCAATGTTTCGATAACAAACTGTCATCTTCATCAGGGATGATATTGTGGGGGCTCTGAAGGTGTAGATCCAACTCTTGTTTGAAGCATGGGTCCAATATCCTAGCACAGATTTAATAGAGCTGTTAGGGAGGGTTTAAACTAATTTGGCAGGAGGATCGGGCTTAGTGATAGGGCTGAGGAAGGGGGAAACAAATAAATCAAAGATAGCGTGTAACAGAGATGATAGAAAGGACAGGCAGGAGATTAGGCATAATCACAGCCAATGGGATGATTTACAGGGCAATGGAGGCATGGTGTAGTTAAAACAGAAAGCAACAAATACTGGACTGAAAGTGTTATATTTGAATGCACGCAGCATAAGAAATAAAATGGACAATCTTCAAATTCAGCTACAGGTTGGCAAGTATGATGTTGTGGCCATCTCTGAAACTTGGCGAAAGGATGACTGCCATTGGGAGCTGAACATCCAAGGATATACGATGCATCACAAAGATAGGTTAGTAGGCAGAGGGGATGGTGAAATAATATTAAATCATTAAAATGGGCTGACATGGGATCAGAAGGTGTAGACTCTCAGGGTTGAGTTAAGAAATGGCAGGGGTAAAAGGGACCATAATGGCAGTTGTATACAGGCCTCTAAACAGCAGCCAGGATGTGGATTACAAATTACAACAGGAGATCGAAAAGGCGTATAAGAAAGGCAATGTCATGACAAGCGTTGGGGATTTTAACATGAAAGTGAATTGGGAAAACCAGGTCAACACTAGACCTCGAGAGAATTTGTAGATAGCTTTTTAGAACAGCTTGTTGAGCCCACTAGGAGGATCGGCTGTGCTGAATTGGGTATTGTGCAATGATCCAGAGGTGGCAGTAGAGCTTAAGGTTAAGGAACCCTTGAGGAACAGTGATCACAAAATGATTGAGTTCACTTTGAATTTTCAGAAGGAGGAACTAAATTCCAATGTGTCATTTCAGTGGAATAAAGGAAATTACAATGGCATGAGAGGGAAACTGACCAAGGTAGACTGGAAAGGGACACTAGCAAGATGGACAGCAGAGCAGCAAAGGCTGGAGTTTCTGCAAAAAATGAGGGAAGTGCAAGACAGATATATTCCAGATAAGAAATTTTTGAATGGAAGAAGGATACTACCATGGCTGTTAAGTGAAGTCAGAGCCAAAGTAAAAACAAAAGAGAAGGCATGCAAGGAAGCCAAAGCTAGTGGGAAGATAGACAATTGGGACGCTTTTAAAAACTTGCAGAAGGAAACTAAGGTGATCATTAGGAAGGAAAAGATGAATAATGAAAGGAAGCTGGTGACAAATATCAAAGAAGATACTAAAAGCTTAAAGTATATAAAGGGTAAAAGAGAGTTGAGGGTAGATATAGGACCAATAGGAAATGATGCTGGAGATATTGTATTGAGAGACGCAGAGAAGGCAGAGGAACTGAATGCGTATTTTGCATCAGTCTTCACAGTGGAAGACACCTGCAGTGTACTGGATATTCAAGAAAGTCAGGGAAGTGAAGTATGTGCAGTGAAAATTACAACTGAGAAGGTGCTCAGGAAGCTCAATGATCTGAGGGTGGATAAATCTCCTGGATCTGATGGAATGCACACTTGGGTTCCAAGGGAAGTAGCTGGAGAGATTGCGGAGGTATTAACAATGATCTTCCAAGAAATGATAGATTCCGGCATTTTACAGGATGACTGGAAAATTGCAAATGTTATTCCACTATTTAAGAATGGTGGCAAGCAGCAGAAAGGAAACTATAGACCTGTTAACCTGACATCAATGTTAGAATCGATTGTTAGGGATGAGATTACAGAGAACCTGGAGGCACAGGACAAAGTAGGCCAAGGCCAGCATGGTTTCCTGAAAGGAAAATCCTACCTGACTAACCTCCTGCAATTTTTTGAGGAGATTACAAACAGGGTAGACAAAGGAGATGCAGTAAATGTGATGTACTTGGATTTTCAGAAGACCTTTGACAAGGTGCCGCACATGAGATTGCTTAGCAAGATAAGAGCCCGTGGAATTACAGAGAAGTTACCAACACGGGTGGAGCATTGGCTGATCAGCACAGAGATTGGGGATATCAGTGGAGTTCCACAAGAGTCGGTGTTGGGGCTGCCGCTTCTTATGATTTATCTCAATGATTTGGAATATGGGATTAATGGATTAATAAATTTGCCAATGATACAAAGATAGTTGGAGGAGCGGGTAGTGTTGAGGAAACGGGGAGCCTGCAGAGAGACTTAAATAGTTTAGGGGAATGGGCAAAGAAGTGACAAATGAAATACAATGTTGGAAAGTGTATGGTCATGCACTTTGAAAGAAATAAATGGGCAAACTACTATTTAGATGGGGAGAGAATTCAAAGTGCAGAGATGCAAAGGGACTTGGGAGTCCTTGTGCAAGGTCCTCTGAAGGTTAACCTCCAGGTTGAGTCGGTGGTGAAGGCAAATGCACTGTTGGCATTCATTTCTAGAGGTATAGAATATAGGAGCAGGGATGTGATGTTGAGGCTCTATAAGGCACTTGTGAGACCACACTTGGAGCATTGTCTGCAGTTTTGGGATCCTTATTTTAGAAAGAATATACTGACATTGGAGAGGGTTCAGAGAAGGTTCAGGAGAATGATTCCAGGAATGAAAGGGTTACCATATGAAGAACGTCTGGCAGCTCTCGGACTGTATTCCCCGGAGTTCAGGAAAATGAGGGGGGGATCTCATAGAAACATTCCAAATGTTAAAAGGCCTGAACGGATTAGATACGGCAAAGTTATTTCCCATGGTAGGGGATTCTAGGACAAGAGTGCAGGACTTCAGGATTGAAGGACATCCATTTAGAACAGAGATGCGGAGAAATTGCTTTAGTCAGAGGGTGGTAAATCTGTGGCGTTTGTTGCCACAAGTGACTGTGGAGGCCAAGTTATTGGGTGTATTTAAGGCAGAGATAGATAGGTTCTTGATTAGCCAGGGCATCAAAGGTTATGGGGAGAAGGCAGATTGGTGGGGACACTTGGAAGAATTGGATCAGCCCATGATTGAATGGCACAGCAGGCTCAATGGGCTGAATGGCCTACTTCTGCTCTTATATCTTATGAGCCGCCATGCTTCTGTCCTAGCAGCTGCTTGGTGAATCTGTAGGGATTTGCAGTATTGGGATTGACATATTTTACGCTTTTAAATCCTGTAATATTTCTAACACAAAATGTTGCTTATGTTTTATTTAGTTACTGTAAATTAATATTTGAAATGGATATAAGGCTTTTAGCAAAAACAATGTAGTCTTTTCTTGACTATTACTGTCCATTGCAAATTTACAAAGCTGATCTTATTTGAAGTCCTGACGAGGGGACTTGGCCCAAAATGTCAACTGTACCTCTTCCAATAGATGCTGCCTGGCCTGCTGCATTCCACCAGCATTTTGTGTGTGTTGCTTGAATTTCCGGCATCTGCAGATTTCCTCGTGTTTGCTTATTTGAAGTTTATAGCTTTGATACATAACTAACTGCATTGTGCATAAATCCTTGTAAAATCATGTACTGAGCAATTCTGTACTATTTCAGCAGTCATAGGTATTCACACAGTAAAAAATGATGACATTATACTTTATTAATATAATTTATAACCTTCCCTTGTGTATTTGCTATAATTTGCTAAAAATACTATCAAATAATAGCAATTTAGATCTAGAACAGTCAAGCAAATTTCGTGACTTTGATGAAATTACACTGCCACTGGTAATGGAATTATTATTTTTGATGGTCTTTCTGTTTCCTTAATTTCCTTCGAAGTGTGTACTCTTCAGGCTGCTTAGTTTTGGCCATCCAAAAAGGGGGTGTTAACTTAACAGCAGAATCTGTACAAGGTTTTATTCTTTCCATTCCATATCTTGACTTGCTAATAATGGATCAGTGAGACAACTCCACAGGAAAGATGTAAAGTGTCCTTAATCGGACAAGTATTATTATTGACTTAGTAGGTGAGATTTATTAATTTTTATTGTGGTAGATTTCATATTCTGATGCCAGTTAATTTTTAAAGGTATCCCCTAAAGAATTCCCAATAAAGAAATGTATTTGCATTCCATAACTGAATACAGGTCGACCTTCTATAATCCGGCACCATTGAGACCTGAGGAGTGCCGGATTAGTGAAAATGCCGAATTACAGAAGGATCACATTAAGCAATAGCTAACCGCCTCATGATACCTTTAAAATATCAAAGGATTCAAAGGTTCATTTAATGTCAGAGCACTGTATACAATATGCATCCTGAAATGCTTTTTCTTCGCAACCATCTGCGAAAACAGAGGAATGCCCCAAAGAATGAACAACAGTTATAACCCCTAAGTTTTCCTCCCCCTGCGCACGTAAGCGGCAATGAGCAACAATTCTCCCCTCCCCACCGGCAAAAAATAAAGCGCACACACTACCAGCATTCAAGTGTGAGCTAAGCGATGGCAAAGACATAGACTTGCAGTTACCCCAAAGACTACATTGCACTCGCAGTTACTGAGGGAATCCTTGTTAGCTTCTTTTCCTCCGCTTAGTAATATGCTTAAATTCAGCGGGTCACCACGTCTGATCTGAGGTCATAGGCAGAAGAGAATGGACCGCTGGCCGGGCGACGCCAGAGGGCAGTGCGCAACTGCTGGCAGGTGGGCGAGAAGGCGGACTGACCTAGCACGCGTCAGCTCCCCTGCCGCTGGCGGGGGAGACGGCCGGGTGCCGGGCGGCTGTGCCTCATGCAAGTTATATTAATAAATGCAGGAAGACAAGCAGGAATCGCCTGTCTGTGCTTACAAGAGTGTGCCAACACGTAAACAGATCTAGCGCAACCAAAACAATGCGCAGCAAATTGGTACGGTGGCCTGGAAAATTCGAAATTACGGTTGCGCGGAAAATTTGAAATCAGTGTGGATTATTGAAGGAACTGGATAACAGGTAGTCGGATTAGTGAAAGTCGACCTGTACCTTAAGAAAAATGCAATTTGTATTCTTTCTTTTTCAGATAAAGGATGACCAAATTATTGCCTGAAACAGGCAGCTGAGGAGAAAGGATTAAAAAGCTGTAAAATGCCCAAATCTGGGTCTTCCAGAACAGCACAGACTGAAAGTTCTGATAGCAACAGCAACATGGTTGAAAAACAGACTGGAAGGAAGGTAGGTTATGCTTTATAATAGAATATTCTTGGAAATAATTTGTTTTCAGGCATGTCTTTGTAATTTTGTAATAAAACTAAGAACATTTTCAGAAACAAATTCATTAAAAACTTGTTAGATTTGTAGTTCTGGAATACAGTTTTCAAAGATATATTAATTTTTAATTACTTTCCAAAGGACTTTCTAAATTCATATTTAGTAACCTTTTCTTTCCAATGAAAGTGTTACTAGAATTTACATGATATCCTTTTCTGATTATCTTTGTCAGGAATACTTGGTTTGAGTATTCATTACTTGTTTGGATGAGTCATCTGGTCATATGGAAGTCTTAAATTTGTAAGGAGTTTGAATTTCTATTCATATAATTATATTTACTGTTTCATTTCCTGCATGGTAGTTTCCAGAAATGTGTTTGTCACTCTGGGGTGGAGCAGAATTGAACATTCAAATTTACATGTTTACTCCATTCTGCAGCCTAGAAATAAGTGAATTTTGTAGATCTCTGTTCAGATATGATTTGTCTTCAAACCTTCCAGATAGCATAAGGTATCTTTAATGGAAGTATATAACATTGTCAGATAAGTTCATCTTCTTTGCACATCTATCACATAGACATAATTTTCCAAAAATAATATTTTTTTTTCCCGATTCAATGAATCTGAATTTAAAATCCAATTGAGTCACTACTTTCAAATATTTTCTCTCTCTCCTATCCAGTCCCTGAAGAATGAGGATGACATCCGTTCTAGTTTGTGGTTTCTGCATTGATTGATATGAGATCTGCTGTTAGTGCCACAAGTGGGGCTGGATTGTTTGGTGGGGTGGGGGAACAATATAGTTTTGTGAGGTGATGCATTCCTTTTGCTTTTTAAGGTGAACTTCTGTGTGTTCCTGAGCTGAATGGTCTCAGTGCTATCCATATAATTTCAATATTTTTGTATTTTTAAACAACATGGAAGGAGCCCATTTAACCCAATGAGATGATTAGGCTGTTGGGCTCATTCCTCCTTTATTCCTCCTGTAACCTATATTTCACACGCCATCAGCTCCCGTGCTGATTCTCCTGTCGCCCACCTACACTGGTGAGAAATTTACAGTGGCCAATTAAAGGTCACACCTTTAGGACATAGAAGGAAGCAGAGCACCTGGAGAAAATGTATACAGTTATAGGAAGAATGTGCAAACTTCACACAAACAGCATCTGAGGTCGGTATCAAACTTGGGTCACTGGAGTTTTGCATAGCATCTGTATGTAAGGGGTTTCTTCTTTTACATTACTGCGTAGGCTAGTTAAAATGGCTTCTTTGTTATGTTAACTGCTGAGAAAGTTCTCTCGCTAGCTGCTTGTTTGGGTTAAATTATTGATAAGAGAGCAAACGAACCATTGGGATAGATGTTATTCTTGTGCGTCTGTAAGCTATTGTGATATGTTACGCTGTATATTTCAATAAACATATGATAAATAAATCTGAATCCAACTCAACAGTCCAGTCAGTTCCATTCTCCTCTTTGACCTGCCACTTATTTTTGTCATATGCTAATTATGTCTCCTTTTGATTCTTGTGCTACCTATCTACACCTCTTTTTTTCTGTAGACAGCGAACTTGCCTTCTCATCTTTCGGACATGAATTTGGAACACCTGGCAGAAATGCACATAACCATGGAGAGAACTTGTAAACTCTACACAAAGGATTTAATATGCTGCAAAATGCATTTTAGTTACTATGTCAGTAACATGCGCGAATATCATGTCATAATAACAACTCACAAAATGAAGGATTGACATCCTCGCTACAGTTCTAAAGATTTGTGTCCCATGCTAGAACAGACTTCTGGTTAAGCATGTGGTATTTTTACATTTGATTTTCAAAATCCAGTCACCCTCTTTGGACATTCAGTGGCTTATTACTATTGCCAAATCCTATTCAGTCAACTTCCTGGGCGTTGCCACTTCCTGGTATCTTAACTGGATCAACCATAGTCATGCCATGACTGCAAGAGTATAGATTGTTCAATAACAAATGATAACAATCCTGATCACAAAAGCTATTTGTCTTCTGTGGTTTCTTCCCACCAGAAAGCACAAGTCAAGAATGATGAAATATCTCCATTTGTTAGAAACGAAGGCATTTCTGATGACTTTTAACAGGTTCAGTACTATATTTTTAAAAAAAAAGGTTGATTGCAAATCCCACCCCTAACATCCTTTTTCTTGAATATTCACATTTAACCCTGTCAGATGTATCCTGTAAGATGTACTAGAAGCCTGAATATGCTTTTCCAACCACCTAGGATCACAGGTTCAGTATTTCAAGATAATAATATACAAATTCTCTTCCAAGCTGCATACCATTATATCTTATAGGAAATGGGTTTCTGTGCCTGCATTTTCCCTGAGTTAGAATCCTGAACTTTTATTATTGTGATATCTCATGTCAGAAAGTAAACTTGGTAATTTTTTTCTTATTGTCACATCTACTGAGATGCTGTGAAAAAGCTTTTGTTTGTGTGTCATTCAGACAGATAATTCCAGAGATGAGTAAATCAAGATAATAACAAAAGAGAAGTGTTACAGTTACAGAGAGTACAGTACAGGTAGACAAAGTGGAAGGGCAATGACTATGTAAATTGGAAGATCAAGAGCTTGTCTTTTGGTGTGTGAGAGATCTGTTCAAGAGATTTTATAACAGCAGAATGGAAGCTGGAAGCTGTCCTTGAGACTGATGCTACATGTAGGTACATAGCTATTTTTCATCACTACAATCAGAGTACGATTTCTGTCTGACTCCAGGAGATGAAGCAGACATTTTACTATGCACCTTCTCAAGAGCAGTTCGTATTAGAAAATAAATGGAGTATTTCCCATGAGTTGAAAAGATGAAAAAAAAACAGTTGGTGTCATTTTCAGACAGCTTAATGGTAGAGGAAATTGACAGATCAGGTCTGATCTGAACATCCATTCTTTTCATTTGTGTATAAGAGCTATTAATATTATCTGATGGTGGCAACCTGCAATGAAATAGTTTGACTGAAAACCACTTCATTCTGGTGCACAATTTTTCAAAAGTGCATCTGGTAAGTACATAGATTTTATTGTGTAGGCTGGATCCTTTTCTCTGTTATGGGGATGGTGTAGAGACAACTTGAAAATACTAAAAGTTACTGAGAGGCTAAGTGAGGCAATATTACGTATGACGTGCTTCCAACTAACTAAATTCCAAGTTGAAGAAGTACACTTAATCCTTTATTACAAATCAACAATAAAATCATTGGACTATTCCATAATTCATGTAAAAGTAATAGGATCAAATTGAAACAAGGACGAGCGGTCAGTGAAAATATCTGCTCCCTACTCACCCCCTTTCTGTTCTACCAAACAGGTGACTATATTCATTTATTTTAACCGCTAATTCCCACCCAAATCCAATGACGAATTACCTTAACCCAGAATGAAGGTGCACAGCATAAATGCAATACAGATAGACAATAAATGGGTACATGGCTACTGCATCCAATTATAATACTATAATAATTACATTTATTTATTACTTATTACTGAATAGGAAACATGAAATCCTTAAGGATAAACATATTGTCAGCACATTTTAACATTATGCAAATGTCATCTTTCTTCTTTAAACCAAGTTCTGTAGCAGTCATCTAGGCCAGAGGTTACTAGCACTTAGCCCAGTACAGAGTAACTTTACTACCATTGTCTTTCAATTCAGTATGTCAAGTCAGTGTCACGAAGTCAAACAACCAAAGTAATTGAGGCTTCTAGAGCTGTAGCTTCTCAAACGTCTACCTCCTGCAGAAGACAGATCTTGGTTTTAGGTCTGTCCAGACAGCTGATCTTGGTCATGATGCACACCTGTCACATAAATCCTCTTCTGGAAAGGCTGGATGACCCTGACCATGATCCCATAAGTTTCAAAGCACTGTGTCATCAACTATAAGTGCAAACTTTCCTGGGAGGAAATTGTGCTTTGTACACGACCTTTTCTGGCGTTCCTGTAACTGTGGTAAATACTCCTTGACCCACTGTTTCCAAAACAAGTTTTACATGTATTGTCCTGCTTCCATCTACGATGAGCTTAAAGTGATGTTCTCTGAAAAGTCGCTCCACAGTCAAGCACACGTGGAATTTCCCAAGACAAAGGAGCAGAAATAGGCCATTCAGCCCATTGAGTCTGCTCCGCCACTCCACCATGAGCTAAACTGTTCTTCCATCTAGTTCCAATTTCCGGCTTTTTCCCCATATCTCTTGATACCCTGATTAATTAGATACCTATCAATCTCCTCCTTAAGCACCCTCAATGATCGGGCCTCCACAGCTGTATGTGGCAATGAATTCCATAAATCCACAACCCTCTGGCTAAAAACATTTCTCTTCATCTCTGTTTTAAATGGGTACCCACTAATTTTAAGAATGTGGCCTCTTGTCCTGGACTCACCCACCAAGGGAAACAGCCTTTCCACATCTATTCCGTCCAACCCTTTTAACATTCGGAATGTTTCTATAAGATCCCCTCTCATTCTTCTATACTCTAATGAATACAGTCCAAGAGCCGACAAACGCTCCTCATATGTTAGGCCCTGCATTCCAGGAATCATCCTCGTAAATCTTCTCTGAACTCTCTCCAACATCAGTACATCCCTTCTAAGATAGGGGGCCCAAATCTGCACACAGTATTCCAAATAAGGTCTCACCAGTGCCCTATAGACCCTCATCAACACCTCCTTACTCTTGTACACTATTCCTTTTGAAATGAATGCCAACATAGCATTGGCTTTCCTTACTGCCGATCCAACCTGGTAGTTAACCTTTAGGGTATCCTGCACGAGGACCCCCAAGTCCCTTTGCACTTCTGATTTTTGAATTTTCTCCCCATCTAAATAATAATCTGTCCGATTATTTCTTCTTCCAAAATGTACAACTGTACATTTCTCAACATTGTATCTCATCTGCCATTTCTTTGGCCACTCTCCTAAACTGACCAAATCTCTCTGCAACCTTTCTGTTTCTTCATCACTTCCTGCTCCTACACCTATCTTGGTGTCATCTGCAAACTTAGCCACAAAACCATGTAATCCATAATCTAAATCATCAATATACATTGTAAAAAGAAGCGGTCCCAACACCGACCCCTGCGGAACACCGCTGGTAACCGGCAACCAATTAGAATAGGATCCCTTTATTCCCACCCTTTGCTTTCTGCCTATCAGCCAATGCTCCACCCATTCCAATGTCTTTCCTGTAATTCAATGGGCTGTCATCTTACTAAGCAGCCTCTTATGCGGCACCTTATTGAAGGCCTTTTGAAAATCTAAATACGCAATATCTACAGTCTCTTCCCTTGTCAATCTTATTCGAGATTACCTCAAAAAATTCGAATAGGTTGGTGAGGCAGGATCTTCCCTTCATGAAACCATGTTGGCTTGGGCCTATCTTGTCATGCACCTCAAGGTATTTTTCATAACCTCGTCCTTGAGGATCGACTCCAATATCTTTCCCACTACTGATGTCAGACTAATAGGCCTGTAATTTTCTTTTTGCTGCCTCCCTCCTTTCTTAAGCAGCGGAACTACATTTGCGACCTTCCAGTCCTCCGGAACCATGCCAGAGTCTATTGATTCCTGGAAGATCATTTCCAATACCTCCACAATCTCCAAAGCCGCCTCCTTCAGAACCCGTGGGTGCACCTCATCTGGTCCGGGAGACTTATCTATTCTTAGTCCATTTAGCTTCCCAAGCACTTTCTCTCTAGTAACCTTGACTTTACCTAATTCTATTCCCTGAGACCTCTGGCTATCAAGTATGTTGCTAATGTCTTCCACTGTGAAGACTGATGCAAAATACTCATTTAGTTCCTCTGCCATCTCTTTGTTACCCATTATAATTTCTCCAGCATCATTTTCAATCGGTCCTATATCTACCCATGTCACTCTTTTTTTCTTCATATATTTAAAAAAACTCTTAATATCCTTTTTTTATGTTAATTGCCAACTTCCTTTCATAATTCATCTTTTCTTTCCTAATGACTTTCTTAGTTTCCTTCTAAGTTTTTAAAAGTCTTCCAGGTCCTCATTTTTCCCACTAATTTTTGCTTCCTTGTACACCGTCTCTTTTGCTTTTATTTTAGCCTTAACCTCTCTTGTTCGGCACATTTGTGCCATTTTTCCATTCATGATTTTCTTTTTTCTTGGAATATATTTTTCCTGCACTTTTCTTATTTCTGGTAGGAATTTCATCCAATTCTGCTCTATCGTCCCTCCATCTAGCTCACTTTCCAATTGACTTCGGCCAGTTCCTCTCTCATACCACTGTAATTTCCTTTGTTCCACTGAAATATCGATACACCTGATACCAGCTTCTCCTTTTCAAATGTAAAACTGAACTCAATCATATTATGATCACTACTTCCAAGGGGTTCCATTACCTCCAGCTCCTTAATTGCCTCAGGTTCATTACACAGCACCCAATGCAAAACAGCCGATCCCCTGGTGGGCTTATGGACAAGCTGCTCCAGAAAGTCATCCCGTAGGCATTCTACAAACTCCCTCTCCTGAGATCCATTACCTTCCTGACTTTCCCAATTCACTTTCATATTAAAATCCCCCATAATTACCTTGACATTTTCTTTCTGACACGCTTTTTCTATTTCCAGCTGTAACTTGTAGTCCACATCCCGGCTGCTGTGTGGAGGCTTGTATATAACTGCTATTAGTGTATTTTTACCCTTGCCATTTTTTAACTCGACCCATAAGGATTCTACCTCTTCTGATCCTATGTCCCTTCTTTCTAGTGATTTGATATCATTGCTTACCATCAGGGCCACGCCACCCCCTTTACCTACCTTCCTATCCTTCCTATACACTGTGTATCCTTGGACATTCAGCTCCCGATCACATCCATCATTTAGCCATGACTCGGTGATGGCCACAATGTCATATCTTTTAACCTGTAGCTGTACAACAAGGTCATCCACTTTATTTCTAACTGTGTGCATTTAAGTACAGTACATGTAGATCAGTATCTGTTACCGATTTTGCTATATTTCCATCGCACAGCAAAATATTCTGTCTATTCACCTGCCTGTCCTTCTTGCCATTTTTGCTGCACAGTATCTTTGACTTATTTCTATTTTCCTCTTCCTTGACCCTAACACCCTGGTTTCCTTCCCCCTGCCAACTTAGTTTAAACCCTCCCTAACAGCTATATTAAACAATCCCACCAGGATATTAGTACCCTTTGAGTTCAGGAGTAACCCATCGTTTTTGTATAACTCGTACCCTCCCCCCCCCCCCCCAAAATAGATCCCAATGATCCAAGAATTTGAAGCCCTGCCCCCTGCACCAGTTACTTAGCCACACATTCATCTGCTTAATTCTGCTATTCATACCTTCATTAGCGCGTAGCTCAGGCAGCAATCCTGAGATTATTACTCTGGAGGTCCAGCTTTTCAATTTTCTTCCTAGCTCCCAGTAATCTTCCTTCGGGACCTCCTCTCTCTTTCTGTCTATGTCATTGGTGCTAACGTGTACCAAGACTTCTGGCTGCTCGCCCTCTCTCCTCCGAATACTCTGGATTCAATCTGAGATATCCCGTACCCTGGCACCAGGGAGGCAACACACCATCCGGGTATCCTTGTTCGGCTCGCAGAATCTCTTCTTTGTTCCCCTCACTATGGAATCCCCTATAACTACTGCATTTCTCCTTGCTCTCTTGATCACGGCACTGGGCAGAGTGCCAGAGTCCCGTTCACTGTGGTCTTCCTCTGTCAGGTCAACCTCTCCAACAGTATCTAAAACGATATATCTGAGGGGAAATGTCACAGAGGTGCTGTGCACTCTCTCTCTATAGGTATTATCAATCACCTCCTCACTTTCCCTAACCAGTTGAAGGTCATCCAAGTTGCAGCTCCAGATCCCTAACACGGTCCTTAAGGAGCCTCATCTCAATGTACCTGGTGCAGATGTAATCCTTGTGGAGGCTGGGAGTCTCCCAAGGTCCCCACATCTGGCACTCCAAGCACAACACTAATCCTAGATGCATACCTCTAATACTACTGTTATTACTAAATAAATAAACCTGTAACTTATCCCTATACTATGAGACTCAACAGTCGCAGGAAGCCTCTTCCCGTTTCTGCCTAAGCCCGTTGAGCCAAAGCCCTATCACTCTGCAGCCTCTCACTCCACTGCCCGCAGGATACGGCGGTATTCTTTTTAAGCCTTCCGTGCTCTGAAAAATTTCCTTTTTCTGTGGTGTGGAATATACCAGACTTTCCCATCACTGCGTTCCAGATCCTGAGCAGGTACTCTCTCAGCACAGCCTTTGGAGATGGCATCCTTCATGAAAGCTGCATAGTCAGTGTAAAATGACAAATCCCTCTTAAAGCTCTTCCTTAAATTCAGAGCACAATGTTCCGCAATCTTCCTATATTTGGAATGTTAACCACCTTTCTCTGGTAAGCTAATCTTGTAGTAGCCATCCACCAGTTTTGCAGAATTTGCAACCAACTCCATGAACTTGTGGTCTTTCCTTGATGAACCAGGCTGCTCATCCTGACTGCATTCAGCAAAGTTTGTCTTAAACTGCTGCTGCCAAAGCTCATCCAAGTTCGAAACTGGGATCCTGCTGTCAGCTCTGGCAGTGCACGATCTTTTCCTTGCTCTCCTTTCAGTGGTCCACAGTCCAACCCAGCATTGTTCAAATTGCATAGAGTCCATCATTAACACTGCTACTCACTTGCAATGGCTCCAAAGCTTAGGCACATTTGTCCCTATCTGCAGCTCAATTTCTGAATCAACCTCTTGGCAAATGGACATGTTTCAGGTGAGACCATCCCTGGAGATCCCTCTGTCATGGAATGTTCCCTCCATTGACAGGCATACTTTCCTGTGAAGAGATGTTAAATAGTTCACAATAATTTTCACCATCTAAACCAGCCACGTCCAATTCTGAAATAGTCTGGAACTCACAACTTTCTCTTGACCCATAGTCTGTAAGAGAATGTGAGTCTTTTTTCCCTGTAAGGTTGAGCTTGTTCCATTTAGGCCCATTGTGCAGAAAACTGCTATACGAGATTAATCTAGGAAAGCACAAGTAACCACTGTCTTGTTACCTTTCTTAGACTTCACTTGTACTGGAACCATAGGAAATTTACATTCATGATCAGCAGCCCCATAAGGCCCCTGGATAACAGAACACTGATCACTACTATGTCTGATTCTTTCCTAGCTTGTTCTGATTCTGCTCTCCCTTCCTGTGAGTGGATATGAAGTATGATGGGATGCTTAAAACTGCAAAACTTGCATGAAAGACACTTCCTGCAACCTTTGCTGAATCGTCCTGTACACAAATAGCCACCATTTTCCTTTAGGAAGACAATCTTCTCACTATGGCCTTTTTCTCCAGCTGAGGGCACAAATCTAATGCGTGTCCACCCCCACAGAACAGGCAAACCCTTTTGACTGATGAGACCATTTCCCTCCTTTTAGTTCCAGGTTCAGTATTAGCTTTACTTCCCACAGTGGCCACAGTAGTGGCAAAGCTGCTTCCTTTAGCTCTAGAACAATGTTGTTACTTAGTTTTTTTTCATACCTTTGCTTATTGCAGGTAATGGATGGAACATCCTGCATATTCCCCAAACACTGAGTTTGTTGCAATCTTTACTTGCCTTTCAGTAACATTAACAATTTTAATGAAAGTAGCCTTACAATTGTGCCTTTCTTACAATTCACAGGCCACCATTTAACTTCTGTCCCTAAGCTTATGAGGCAGTTTCTTTAGAACAGTCAACATATTAGCAGGCATATGGTCTTATGGTCATATCCAGCTCACTTTATGCACTGCACTTTAATGGAATTGCAATAGCCTCTAAGAAAAAGACTGAAATCTTGAAGAGCTTTCACATCTTCAGATTTGATGGATATCCATGAAAGAACCTTTTCCATGTAGATGGATGCAATTTTCTGTTTATTATCAAAATGTTCCTGTAGTAAAGCCTTAGCCTTGACATATTCTCTCTTAGAGTCAACATTCTGGCAACTTCTAACAAGTTCCCTAGGATGACCCCCTCGTGTACTGTTTCAAGGAAACAGAGGCAGTCACTATGGCTGTCAGTCTTGCTTTCTACACTGTTTTCATAGGCCTTCATGAATGCATGATATTAAAATGGATCACTGTTGAAGATTTGAATCTTTTAGGCAAAGGTGAAAGATGTTTGTGTGCAAATAAGGTTGTTGTTTCATTTAGCTTCCTCTTAATATCCAAAATGCTGTTTGATCTCTGTCGTCTGAAACAAGTGTTTCTATGCTGTAAGTGAATGTTCCTATGAGCACCTGGAGCTGCTGGATGTGAAATAGATTCAGAGTGCTTCAGTAGTGCAGACTGAGAGTAAACACCCTGAACTACCTCTTAGGGGTTTTATTCATATTTCCCAGACATTTGAGGAATGAATAAATCAGCACTGACTTTGGGTGTTTTTTTTCTTTGTGCCTTTTCAATATAGGAATTAGTGCCATTGGACTGTCCTTATGCAGCACTTTAATCACTGAACATACATGAAGCCCTTAGCACCCTAACTTTAGCCATACTTGCAACAATTTCTTACCCCATTTTCCTTCCTTTTCCATTGCTGTTCCTCTTGCTCTTCCAGTGCATATTTAGATTAGATTATTAGTTTATGAGGACACGTAGTCCTCTTTTATTGTCATTTAGTAATGTATGCATTAAGAAATGATACAATATTCCTCCGGTGTGATATCACAAAACACAGGCAGACCAAGACTGAAAAAACTAACAAAACCATATAATTATAACATATAGTTACAACAGTGCAACAATACCATAACTTGATGAAGAACAGGCCATGGCACAGTAAAAAAAGTTCAAAGTCTCTCGAATGTCCCACATCTCATGCAGACGGGAGAAGGAAGAAAACTCTCCCTGCCATGCCCGACCACAGTCCGACTCTGAGTCATCCGAAAACTTCGAATCTCCGATCAGCCGTCCGACACCGAGTACCGAGCACCATCCCTATCCGAACGATTCGACCTCCGTCTCGGTCGCCAGCAGCAGGCAGAGCCGGGGATTTTGGGGCCTTCCTTCCTGAAGATTCTCAATTGCCCAGTAACAACGGCAGCGAACCGGCGTTTCAGAAATTTCTCCAGATGTTCCTCTGTGCTTTGTCCTTCAATTGGGAAACATGGTCTGTTGGAAAGTAAGGCATGTCTTCATTCATTGCAGTAGCATCAGATTGAACATGGCCATCAGTGTGAAATGTTTGAGCCATCTATTGTTTTACATCCTCTTTTAATGCTGTGTTTATCAATGCTTGTGAACCATTCATTTTGTTTTCCTGTTCATCTTTGGGAGGTAAGAGAATCACTGTGTGATGTAGCTTAGTGGCAGCTTCACAAAGGTTAGCCAAGTTTTCAAATTGAGATTGCATCTGTAAGGCACTTCCCTTATTTTTCATAAGATCCTTAAGTAATGGTATTAAACCTTCAATTTTGTTCACAATTGTTCTACACTCCTTTTGAAGACTTTCAGTTTTATTCACTAAAGCTTTGGTAGTAATTTTAACTTCTCTCTTGCCGGCCTCCATTTCAGAGCCACTGATGTCAATCCTATCCTTTGATCCACACGTTTGCAAAATGCATTTGCGTTGTTCCGTTAATCAACACAGGCAACAAACAAGCTATTCGGGCATCTACAGCACGTGAACCAAACTAAATAAACAGTGTTCAATTCAAATGTCAGCAAATGGGACAATATTTCAGCACTTAGGAACTTCACAAACCAGACAACAAGCCAGAGCTTTAAACTCTTCAATAAAACAGAACAAAGAACCATCAAGCAAACGCCATATGATCGAGAAACGGTCCCCAATGGACAGGCAGTACCGACCATTCAAACTGTGTTCCATCCACAAATACACAGCATGAATCAACACAGCCATAGGTAGGACTACCACTTCAGCTGCTCACATTGCCAACATGCCTTCTCACGTTCTGTGTTGCGATGGTAGTTAGACAACAGCTGGCCTTTCTTTGTGTTCCTTTCTGTTGGAGTCCTTTTTCCGCCAACAAGTCCAAGCAATTTTCTTCGTTTAGAATGTGATACATTGTACAAAATAGTCTGTGCTGATGGCTTTGCCATAAACTGGTTTTTGGCATGTGGGGAAAAAAAATTTTGTTGACAAAATGCAGTGACTACTTGAAAGCAAACAAAAAGTCACTGGGATGCTAAGTGAGGGAGCATCACACTGTATGGTGTGCTTCCAACTAACAAAATTCCAAGTCAAAAACTCCATTTAATCCTTTGTTAAAACCAACAATAAAATCATTCAACTCTTCCATAATTAATGTAAAAGTGATTGGATCAAATTCAAACAAGAATGAATAGTCAATGAAAACTATGTGCTCCCTACTCACCTCCTTGCAACAGGTGACTATATTTGTTTATTTTAACTGCGACTCAGTGCCACACGCCACACACTAACCGCTGTCCAAACCCGTGTGATAAATTACCTTAGTAAGGATGTGCAACACAAATACAATGCAGACAAAATATAGATACATGGCTCCTGCAGGTGGGAATCAGAATTTCTTGCAAACAGGGTAGCAACCTGTAGAATTGCTTTCTTGCCACTTTTCATCCTTCAAGTATCTCATTTGTCCTTGCCTGTTTATACTTGCGATGCACCTCCATTTTTTTCCTTAACTAGAGCCTCAATATCTTTTGAAAACCAAGGTTCCCTAAACCTGTTGTCTTTGCCTTTTATTCTGACAGGCACATACAAGCTGGTGTTTGTTCTAAAATGTTCACTTTTGAAGGCTTCCCACTCACCAAGTACACCTTTACCAGAAAACAGCCGGTCCCAGTCCACACTTGTCAGATCCTTTTTGATACCTTTCTCCAATTTAGAATCTCAGTCTGCAGACCAGACCTATATTTTCCGTACTTACTTTGAAACTAATAGCATTATGATCACTAGATGTAAAGTGTTCCCCTACACTAACTTCTGTCACCTGCCCTGTTACATTCCCTAATAGGAGATCAAGTATTGCATACTCTCTCATTGGAACTTCTATGTACTGATTAAGGAAACTTCCCTGAACACACTTGACAAGCTCTGTCCCATCTGGATTTCATGCTTATCCTCCAGTTCTGTATATTCTGAGGTGCTTGAAGAGTCCTATGTGGGATCCCCACATACTGTCCATTCTTGAGTGTCATTTATTTCAATGACTTGGATGTACAAAGCAAGGTTAGGAAGTTTGTAGGAGATAATAAAATAGCTGTTATCTTTAACAGTGACAAGGGTTATCAGGATTTACAGAGGGGTATTGATTAGATGGGTAAGTGGGCCAAGAATTGTAAATAAAGTTTAATTTGGATCCGTGCAAGGTATTACACTTCTGTAAAACAAATGATGGGACTTGCACAGTAAGCAATAGGGCCCTGTGCAATGTTGTAGAACATTGAACCTAAGAGTACAAGTACATGATTTCCTGAAAATTGTATCATAGGTAGAAAAAGTGATTAAGAAACTTTTTGACTTTCTGGCCTTTATCCATCAGGTCACTGAGTTTAGAAGTTGAATGTTATATTGCAATTGTAGAAGACATTGGTGAGAATGCTTTGGAAGCTGGGATATTATGTTAAGATATAGATGATATCACATTTGGAATATTGTAGAACATAGAAATCTACAGCACATTACAGGCCCTTTGGCCCACAATGTTGTGCTGACCATGTAACCTACTCTAGAAACTGTCTGGAATTTCCCTACCGCATAGCCCTCTATTTTTCTAAGCTCCATATACCTATGTAAGAGTCTCATAAAAGACCCTATTGTATCTACTTCCACCGCCGCTGGCAGTGCATTCCATGCACCCAGCACTCTCTGTGAAAATCTTACCTCTGACGTCCCCGTTGTACCTACTTCCAAGCACCTTAAAATTATGCCCTCACGTATTAGCCATTTCAGCCCTAGGAAAAAGCCTCTGGCTATAAACACGATCAATGCCTCTCATCATATACACCTCTATCAAGTCACCTCTCATTATGTGATGCTCCAAGGAGAAAAGGCCAAGTTCTCCCAACCTATTCTCGTATGGCATGCTCTCCAATTCAGGAAACATCCCTGTCATCCTGAGCAGCAGCTTTGAGTATCCTATGGACACGGACCCCAAGATCTCACTGATCCTGCTCACTACCAAGAGTCTTGCCTTTAATATTATATTCCATCTTCTAATTTGACCTACCGAAATGATCCACTTCACACATCTGGGTTGAACTCCATCTGCCACTTCTCAGCCCAGTTCTGCATTCCCCAACTTCATTGTGTTTAGTTTTGGTTACTCTGTAGAAGAGATTTACGACAATGTTGCTGGGCTTTGAGGAGATGAGTTATAGAGAGAACTTGAGAAGGTATGGCTTTCTTTCCCTGGAGAGCTGGTGAATGAAAGGTGATCTTAGGTGTAAAATTATGTGGGGCAAAATAGGGTTAATGAGTACAGTCTTTCTGAGGATTGAGGAATCAGAACTAGAGGGGAGACGTTTGATAGGATCTTAAGAGTCATGTTTTCACCCAGAAAGTTGTCAGTATATGAAATAAGCTGCAGAGGAAGTAGTTAAAATGTACTTGGATAGGCACACAGATAGGAAAGGTTAGATGGATATGGGCCAAATCTATGCACATGTAACTAGATTAGATGGAAATATTGATTGGAATGGACTGGTTGGGTCAAAGGACCTGTTTCCATGCCCTGTGCTCATTGACTACGAACAGTGGGACAGGAAGTCCTTGACCAGATGGGTGGCTAGTATGGTGCTTCTTCTGTTTTTGTTAAGTTTCTACACGTTCCCAACAAAGAAGTTTGATATTCTTTGTACTTTGCTGGATGCTGCTGCTCTATTTTGATTGATAGCTAACAAGGGATTGCCAGGAGTGGGTAAGAATGATGCTCTTTTCAAAACAAGCTTTAGGAATTTTCTAAAGCGTTTTCTCTATCATCCTGGTAATTATGTAGAGCTTACAATAGAATGGACATTTCAAGAGCCCAATGCTGGTCATACTAACATGATGCTGATATTGGTCATACAGCCTACCCATGAGAGTTGGTTGACTTGCTCGAAATGTTGGTCTGGGAAAGTTTGCTGATGAGACCAAACAATGTGGAAAGTTTTGCAGGAACAGCTGTAGCACCATTTTATTGGCTTGATATACTCACTGTAGATCAGGGGTTTCCAACCTTTATTACGCCATGGACCCCTACCATTAACCAAGTGGACCCCAGGTTGGGAACTCCTGCTACAAACAGTTTATGTCTCCAGTATAGTGTCATACAGCAATACAGGTTTCCCCCACCATCCGAAGGTAGAGTGTTCCTATGAAACGGTTCGTAAGCCGGAATGTCATAAAGTGAAGAAGCAATTACCATTAATTTATATAGGAAAATTTTGTGAGTGTTCGCAGACCCAAAAATAACCTACCAAATCATGCCAAATAACACATAAACCTAAAATAATAGTAACATATAGTAAAAGCAGGAATGATATGATGAATAGACTGCCTATATAAAGTAGAAATATTTTTCCACAATCATTGCTGCACTGTTCTCCGTAGTGAAAATCTCACGCAAGCGCCGTCGGCAAAAACACGGCGCAAGCGCTCTCCAGTAACCTTTAAGCTATGAAGCTGCCAAATCATACCAAATAACACGTAAAAATACACAGCCTATATAAAGTAGAAATGATATATGTACAGTGTAGTATCACTTACCGGAATCAGGAAGCCATTGAGACCACTGGTGGTGATGTGTTAGGCTGAGTTGTCAGAGGTTGGGGTGGTGCCGTGGCCCGATACTGGGCCTCGAAGAATGCAGTGGTACAGCGGTAGCTGGAACGCAGTCAGCACATCTTTAAGAGAAAAGCTGAAATAAACAAGCTAATTAAAAGTGCCGCCCGGGACCTAATTAATTAGCTTGTTTATTTCGGCTTTTTTTCTTAAATATGTGCTGGGTGCCTCCCGGCTACCGCTGCATTCTCCGCGAATCAATATCTGCCCGGAGGTTGGGGTGGTGGGACACTGGGGTGTCATCTGTTTCCATCAGGGCAGGTAGGTCATCTTCTTCTGTGTCTACCTGCCTCGATGTCGAAGGTCGAGGTTCATCGTCTGCTGTGGCTGATGTAGAAGGCTTGCTTGACTGCTTAGCCTCGCGCATTTTTAGATCATACAGTTCTTTGTAAGCACTCAAACCATCCTGCAAATATGCCCTAAATTGACGTACCCTTTCAAAATTAAAGTTGTACTTTATCATTGCAGCGAAAATCTCACGCAGTTGCTTCACATTCAGTTCCTGGACGACTTCACTTTTGACCCGTTTGCTGCTGCATTCGGTTTCGATTGTTATCCTTTCCTCTTCCAATTGCATCAGCTCTTCATCTATCAGTTCTTGGTCATGGGATGACAAAAATTCTTCAACATCATCTTTGTCAACTTCCACAAGCCAAACTCACTTTGTCCTTACTTCGTTCACCGCGATCGAAATGCTTAATTATGTCTAGTTTTACGCTAAGTGTAACACCCTTACGAGCTCTTTCAGGCTTTTCCAATACCTCAGAACTTAGCTTGCAAACGGATGATCACAGGCATGTGTTTAAGCAATGCCGGCGAGAATGCAGTTCTGGGGGAGAGCGGCTGCTCGGGGTGCGCGCTGTTTTTTTTTTTGCGCACTGATTTTTTTTTTTATCGTGCTGCCTTTTTTCGTAACAGTGAGGTTTTGTAAAGCGAACGTTCGAAAAGCGGGGGACACCTGTATAGCATGAGAACAGGCCCTACAGCTCAACAAGTCTATGTAGACCACTACCACTCAGCTAGTCCAGTTCAGCCCTTGAATCTACCTAACTAGTTCTCCCCAAGTTCCATGGGAGCAAACCTTCCAGACCAGACTACCATAGAAACATAGAAAACCTACAGCACAATACAGGCCCTTTGGCCCACAAAGCTGTGCCGAACATGTCCTTACCTTAGAACTACCCATAGCCCTCTATTTTTCTAAGCTCCATGTGCCTATCCAGGAGTCTCTTAAAAGACCCTATCGTTTCCGCCTCCACCGCCGGCAGCAGCCCATTTCACGCACTCGCCACTCTCTGCATCAAAAACTTACCCTTGACATCTCCTTTGTATCTACGGTCGGCCCTCAGTATCCACGGGAGATTGGTTCCGGCCCCCCCCAGCGGATACCAAAATTCGTGGATACTCAGGTCTCTTATATAAAATGGTGTAGTATTTGCATATAACCTATTGGCATCCTCCCGTATACTTTAAATCATCTCTAGATTACTTATAATACCTAATACAGTGTAAATGCTGTGTAAAATAGCTGTTATACTGTATTGTTTAGGGAATACTGACAAGAAAAAAAACGTCTGTACATGTTCAGTACAGACACCACCATCATGGCTCTTCTGCGAACGCTGATGCTGCCTCAGCGAAAATAACGTTCAGCGTTTGTCTTGCCACGAGCCGTTATAGAGGCAGCATGCGCGCTATAGCTTTGAACTGCGTGAGATTTTCACTACGATTGACATTGCTGCAATGATTGCAGAAATGTATGACTTTAATTTTGAAAGGGCATGTAGGTTTAGGGCAGGTTTGCAGGATGTTTTGAGTGCTTACAAAGAACTGTATGATAGGAAAATGCGTGAACCTTCCAGTGTGCTCACTGTCTTCCCGATTCTGGTAAGTGAAACTACAAACTGTACACTGTACTTTACATACATTACTTCTACTTTATATAGGCTGTGTATTTATCATATCTTTCCTGCTTTTACTATATGTTAGTGTTATTTTAGGTTTTATGTGTTATTTGGTATGATTTGGTAGGTTATTTTTTGGGTCTGGGAACACTCAAAAATGTTTCCCATATAAATGAATGATAATTGCTTCTTCGCTTTACGTCATTTCTGCTTTACTTTGGGATAGTGGGGGGAAACCTGTACAGTATTTTCGATCCGCAGTTGGTTGAATCTGCAGATGTAGAACCCGTGGATACAGAGGGCTGACTGTACTTCCATACACCTTAAAACTATGCCCTCTCGTGCTAGCCATTTCAACCTTGGGAAAAAGCCTCCGACTATACACATGATCAGTGCCTCTCATTATCTTGTACACCTCTATCATTTCATGCTCCATCGCTCCAAGGAGAATTGAGCACAGTACCCCAAGTGGGGTCTAACCAGGGTCCTATATAGCTGCAACATTACCTCTTGGCTCTTAAACTCAATCCCACGGTTGATGAAGGCCAATGCACCATATGCTTTCTTAACCACAGAGTCAACCTGCGTAGCAGCTTTGAGTGTCCTATGGACTCGGACCCCAAGATCCTCCGCACTGCTAAGAGCTTTACCATTAATGCTATATTCTGCCATCATATTTGACCTACCAAAATGAACCACCTCACACTTGGGTTGAACTCCATCTGCCACTTCTCAGCCCAGTTTTGCATCCTATCAATGTCCCGCTGTAACCTCTGATAACCTTCTACACTGTCCACAAAACACCCAACCTTTGTGTCATCAGCAAATTCACTAACCCATGCAGGACTTTGTCTAAGATCCTACTATAGTTAAAAATAGACAACATCCACTGTCCTATTCTTTTGGCTACCTCTTCAGAAATATTCCAGAACATTGATTAAGCATTAAAATCAAGCATTAAAGTCGTGAATTAGCCATGGCTACATCTGCCTTTGTTTCTCCCGTTTTTCTTTATAGCCCATACTTCCTCATTCCTCAAGAAATAGGAATCTCTTAATCCTGTATTAAGCTGTTGTACAACCAAAACTGAAATTTCTGCGGATATAACAGGAGAGCAACTTTAGAAATTACTAACACAAGAAAGTCTGCAAATGCCGGAAGTCCAAAACAACACACACAAAATACAGGAGGAACTCAGCAGGTCAGACAGCATCAATTGAAATGATTAAATAGTCAACGTTTCAGGACTGAGAAGAAAGAGGGAAGCTGCCAGAATAAAAAGGTGGAGGGAGAGAGCCAGTTTTACCAGCAATAATTGGGTCTAGAGCTATCCCCACCAACAAGATTAAATTAACTGCTCAGTTTAAACAGTTAATTGAAGTACTAGAGAGGCATTCAAGCAGATCACCCAGGTGCCAGACCTTGATATCATTTTGTGTTGGGGAGCAAGTAGAGAGGGTTAAGACAAAATCAGGAAACCTATGAATAGTCAGGTGAAACTAATTGTACAATTAGAAAGATGAAAAAGTGCTTGAAAAATCTCTCGTAAATAAAATTAAGGAAAATCCTAAGATGTTATATGATAACAAATAGTCAAAGTCATTGTCATACTTTATTGATCCCGAGGGAAATTGGTTTTCATTACAGTTGCAATATAAATAATAAATAGTAATGGACCATAAATAGTTAAATGGTAATATGTAAATTATGCCAGTAAATTATGAAATAAGTCCAGGACCAGCCTATCGGCTCAGGGTGTCTAACCGTCCAAGGGAGGAGTCGTAAAGTTTGATGGCCACAGGCAGGAATGACTTTCTATGACGCTCTGTGTTGCATCTCGGAGGAATGAGTCTCTGGCTGAATGTACTCCTGTGCCCACCCAGTACATTATGTAGTGGATGGGAGACATTGACCAAGATGCACATAAATGTATATCAGGTACTCGAGAAACAAGTATGGAAATGGAAAAGATTCAATCGTTTTTCAATTCTCTTTAGATACATGCAGAATCAAGGAGACAGCTGTTAGGTACTGGTGTTTAGAAATGGAGTAAAGAATACAATTAAAAGTCACTGTGCCTAATGGATATGAAGAGGAAATTACCAGTGAAGCAAGTCATTGAAAAATTATATAGATAATCGTTCAAAAAGGCTGTTTAATTATTAACTATCGGTATGGATTCAATCAGAGACTGTTTTCAAACTTATTTTCCTCAGACTGAGGAATTTAATGCAGACGTGCGAGATGGTGTACTTTGGAAGGACCAACCAGGGTAGGTCTTAGACAGTGAGCGGTAGGTACTGAAGAGTGCAGCAGAACAAAGGAATCTGGGAATACAGGTCCATTATTCATTGAAATTACATCACAAAAAGATAGGGTTGTTGTGAAAGCTTTTGGCACTTTGGCATTCGTAGATCAAAGTACAAGAGTTGGGATATTTTGTTGAAATTGTATAAAATGTTGGTGAGGTTAAATTTGGAGTATTGTTTGCATTTTTGTTCACCTTCTTACAGGAAAGGTGTAAATAAAATTGAAAGAGTACCGAGTCAATTTACAAGAACGTTGCCGGGACTGGAGGACCTGAGTTGAATAGGTTAGAACTTTATTCCCTAGAACGTAAAAGATCAAGGGAAAATTTGATAGGGGTACACAAAATTATGAAGATAGTAACAAGGGTAATTATGAGGAGGAATCTAGAATTCCTCCTACACCTTATTGATGACTGTCCTATGTTTGCATATTGATTATTGGAAATTGTATTTCATGATGTTCTGTCTCAAAATTTTCTTACCTTTGAAAGTTAAAGTCCTATTTTTAAAGAAAGCACCTTATCTGTTCCTGTTTAAAATATAAACACTCATATCTTCAAAATGTTCAGTTCTAGTATTATAGTAAATCTTATGTGCTTTTCATAGCTCCAGTAATGCTAAAAACTGCAAGGAACTCTCCTAGATGTGTCTTTCAAAAGTACTAATTCAGCACTATTGGCATGTCCTCCTTTGATTCCCAGCATTCAGAATTTCCAATTGTTTTATTCAACACTCTTTTTCTACTTCCACTTTGCTTAGAATTACTTGAATTTAAAATTAGTATTGTCACAGGTTCTGAGGTACAGTGAAATAGCCTATCATTACATACAGAAGTTTAGACATTGTCTCTGTTACTTGGGGGTAAACTTATTCACTACTACTTTGTCTGTAGGGGCTGGAGCAAGACTGATGGTGTTTTGGTGGAACCTAGTCTAAAGGCACAAAACAAAATAAGACTTAAATTACCTTCAGCAGGAGGACCTGTAGCCTTTCTGAAGGTTTGATGATTGCTTTCATTCAGTTACAAAGCACAATTGATTGATTTTTTTGTCTCTGTTGACCAGTAAATATGTCTGAAGGCCATTTTCTCCCACCCTTTTACCAAAATAATGCTACCAACTGGGTACTTAGTAAGATTTTCAATAAGAAATTGCATTTAAGTGATACAGAAATTAATTATAGTAACCACTCATGACAAAAACTGTTTCACAATATCAATGGCATTTACTGTGCTGTCATGCTTTTTTAAATGCCTTGCTGTAAAAGCCTTCTTAAGCAGGAGTCCCCAACCTTTTTTGTACTGCGGACCGGTTTAATATTGACAATATTCTTGCGGACCCGCTGAGCGGGGGGTGGGGGCGGGGTAGGGTTGCCAACGGACAAGAGTAGCAATCAAATACGTTGAGTTTACCCTGAGAAAGACTACAATGACCACGAAGCCTTGCGTGGGCACCAGTGCGCGTGCGTAACCTGACGATATTTTTTCCTCCTCCTACAAATGGTTTTTGCCGATTCTGTTCGGGGAGTGGGGGGGGGGGGGTGTTAATCACAACCGGAATATGGGTGATAAAGTGGCTAATACACTCAATTTCGTTTCTAAAAGGGTTTATCTAACGAATTTAATATTAAACACACAGCGCATATTTTCCACGCATGAATATAGTGATAAGTGAATTATCAGGGGAGGACAGGGGAGCTTGAAGTAAGTGTTGAACGAACTTCCAGTAGAAGTGGCTGAAGCAGGTTCAATATTATCATTTAAAGAAAAATTGGATAGGTATATGGACAGGAAAGGAATGGAGGGTTATGGGCTGAGTGCAGGTCAGTGGGACTAGGTGAGAGTAGCGTTCGGCACAGACGAGAAGGGCAGAGACGGCCTGTTTCCGTGCTGTAATTATTATATGGTTATAAGTCAATAGCATCATAACATTTTAAGTAACGTTTGGATATTAAACACACAGCACATATTTTCTCCGTATGAACATATAAAATCATTGCAACACACCAATATCGCTGAATCAGTGGGAGCTCTGGGCTTGTTTCCCTGCAACAAGACGGTCCTATTGAGGGGTGATAGGAAACAGTGATACTGTACTCGAAGGGGGTTCCTCATGTCCAGTCTATTCCGCAATTTAGTTTTCATTGCATTCCTTGAAGAAAAACGTTGGAAATGAAAACAACGTTTTCAGTGCTTTCGTGGCTATCTCAGAATATTTAGCCTTGACTTTGATTCAGAATGCCGGCAGAGATGTTATGTCAAACATACTTCTCAGCCGGCTGTCATTTGCAAGCTCAAGGAGTTGATCTTCCCGCGCTGACATGGATGACGCGTGCGTAATGACCTCATGTGCGTTCAAGCTCAATACAGTAGTGAGTAACAAGGAATGAGGAAAGGTGCAGCTGAGTCATACCGCCAAATCATATCGTTTCCTCGCGACCCGGCACAGGTCCGCGGCCCGGTGGTTGGGGACCACTGTTTTTAAGTATGAAACACCTTGGAAGAATCTTTTTGGCAAACCATGGAAGTTATTAGATGTATCAGAAATCACTAATTCATTAAAAGATGTGATAGAAATAGAAATTCAGATCTTCAGAATCATTGAGTGTGGATGATGGAGATATAGGTTTCATTATAATCCCTAAATAATAGTGTTTATATGTTTAAAATAATAGCTCAACACCGATTCAGAGCTTGAAATATAAGCAGTTACTTGGCCATCTGTACAACAGAAAGGAATCGGTGGAGCGTAATGCTGGCACCATGCATTATACAGAGAGATATTTTGAGCATATTTTCAAAATGCAGTATCCCAAAAGACAACATCCTTCATTAAGGAACCTCACCATTCAGGGCATAACCTCTTCTCAGTACTCCCATAAGGAAGCTGGTACAGCAGCCTGAAGATGCACACTGAGTATTTTAGGAACAGCTTCTTTCGTCAGTCGTCAGATTTCTGAATGATGCATAACCCAAGAATGCTACCTTATTATTTTACACTTTTTGCACTATTTATGTACTTGTTTCTTATTGTAACTTGTACTGACTTATAGTAATTATTGTAAAGGGTGGCTCAGTAACGTAACGGCTAGCATAACGCTTTTCAGTGCCAGCGATCAGGATTCAGTGCTCACCGTTGTCTGTAAGGAGTTTGTGTGTTCTTCCTATGACAGTGTGGTTTCCTCTGGGTGCTCTGTTTTGATCTCACCTTCCAAAGACATAAGGATTAGTAAAGGTTAGTAAGTTTTGGGCATGTCATGTTGGCAGCGTAAGCATGGTGACACTTGCGGGCTGCCCCAACACACATTCGGACTGAGTAGGTTGAAGCAAACAATGCATTTCTCCGTATGTTTCAATGTACATGTGACAATAAGTTAATATTTAAACACTTAATCTTTATTGTGTATTGCACTGTACTACTACTGCAAATAAACAAATTTCATAATGTATGTCAGTGATAATAAACCTGATTCTGATTCATTCCTGAGATCATCAGGATATCAGTAAGATTGAAAGAGTGCAGAGAAGATTTACTGGAATGTTGCCGGGTCTTCAGGAGTTGAGTTACAGGGAAAGATTGAACAGGTTAGGACTTTATTCCTTGGAACGTAGAAGAATGAGGGGAGATTTGATAGAGGTCTACAAAATTATGAGGGGTATAGACAGAGTAAATGTGAATAGGCTCTTTCCATTTAGATTAGGAGAGATAAATACAAGATAAATACAAGGCTTTAAGGTGAAGGGGGAAAGGTTTAGGGGGAACTTCTTCACTCAGAGAGTGGTGGGAGTGTGGAACGAGCTGCTATCTGACGTAAATGCAGGCTCACTCTTAAGCATTAAGAGTAAATTGGATAGGTACATGGATGGGAGAGGTCTGGAGGGTTATGGATTGGATGCAGGTCAATGGGATTAGCAGAATAAAGTTCCGGCACAGACTAGAAGGGCCGAATGGCCTGTTTTCTGTGCTGTAGTGTTCTGTGGTTCTAAGATTGCAGGCTATATTTTAAGATGTTACCATGCTGGAATTATAATCTGCTTTCTTATTTACAAAAGTTATCTCTGCACTCAAAAAATTGCAGCAAGAATGCCATATGTAAAGGTCCCTGGGCTGGATAACCAAGAAAATCGACTTCAGAATATAGAAGAAAGCTCATTGCAGAAGTGAGAAAATGAATTTGGGAACATTCCATGCAAAGCAAATCAAGACATATTTCAGCACATGCCCATCATTTGTGCCTTATCAGGAATATTCAAAGCATTTGGTGATGTTAAATGGAAAAAGCATAGTGCAGTTTAATTTGGAGTCAATTCATATTTTAATATGAGCAGAGAGATTGCATCTTCCCTTTATCATATTTGCACTTATGAAATGTACCTTTCCATAACACATGATAAGTATTACTGTGGCTTGGTATTTTTAGGTTAATGTATATATTTTGCCTCATTTTAGAATAAAGAGAAAGTTACATCCTACAACAGAACACCTAAGATAGACCGCAGTGAGCTGGAAAAAGAAGTGAAAGAGAAAACTTCTATGAAACGTAAACTTCCATTCACTGTCAGTCCATCCAGGAGTGAGCAAAGAGAATCCGACACAGGTAAATCAGATGTTTTATGTGGAAGTGTAACAAATTATCTTATTGTAGATTAGTATTTTTATAGATGATTGGAAAAAATAAGCAGTTGGTGTATTCGTAAACATGGATAAAGAATAAAATATGCAGAACTATGAAAGAAGAATTCAATTTATTTGAGCAACCCAATGCAGCCAACTTTGTTATTTATATTTTATCAGTTAATTTTCCAGCTAGATGTACATTTGCCTCTATCACATTGTGTGATGCATCCAGACTGAGGACGCCCTCCATTGGTCAAAGTCGACCGTGATGTTTCTTCCTAGTTGTTTACATGATATGCAAAGCAGGGCAGCATGATAAGAAGAGCAAGCTGTTGCCCGTGCAGCAGGCTCCCCTTTCCACACAACTGATGAATCCAAAGGGACAGCAGAGACTGATAAAAGTTGGCACTTGAGACGTCGCAGGAGTTGACTACGTTGAACTCAATGTAGGACTGCTTTAAGAACTCCAGCTCTGGATTCTTCCTTGATGTTTACTCCCATGAGTGGGTATAGCTGCAAGGCAGTGGAGATTTGAGATCAGACTGTTCCTTCTCTTTGATGGGCTGCCAACCACAGCTAACGAGGCCCATCAAACTGAAGTGACTGGTGCCAGTAACATCCCTTTGCCCCTTCTCCTATCAGTAGAAACTGTACTGCTGGGCTTAGTAGCTAAGCTATATGTGAAGGTCGACTGCTGGACTTGGTTGTCGAATGCTACTTAAGATGCACACCATTGGGAGCATTTAGTAGATTGTGGAAGCTTATTCCCACTACCTCCCCTGGTGATGACAACCTTTAGAAACCTGCATCCAGATTATGCATAGTTATATACTACCCTGAAGTGAAATAATTGTGTTTAGTCGTCCATTCAGCTCCTTTCCCCTGAAACCTTTTTTTTTCTCTCCCCATTGTTTTTCTCGGGCATATAGTAAATAATTTCTCCAATTATATCTTGTCAATATGGAAAATCAGGAGATCCTTTAAGGCCAATTTATACTTCTGTGTCAAATCGCCGTCATAGGTACGGCGTAGCCGCGTACCCTATGCCTTAGCCTGACGCGCACCTCCCCAAAAATGTAACTACGCGTTGTGGCGACCCAGACTGCAACAACTGCTTGGTAGCATCGCATTTCCCCCTACACTGCAATAGCTTGCCATTGGGCAACTGAAGGGCAGGGAAGGATCTCTGGCTGCAATGCTTTCCATAAAGCTTTACAGACCTCCAAAATTATGGAGGACCCTGCGCTTGATGCCAGTTTGTAGCTAACAGCTACAGCCTGTTGACTTCCACCTGAAGCTAAAACTCGAATGGTGATTGCCAGTCTCTGAGTATACTGTGTTTACACTGATGCAAAATAAATGGTTGGAGACGATGAACCAAATCGTCGAATCTACCTGCCAACATCCGAAAATATTTAAAATGCATTTCCTCGTCCATGTCTCTCAGTGGCCGGGCAAGAACAGAAAATTCACCCTCCTTCAGTTTCAGTCGCCATTGTTTGAAATTTGAGTTTCTTCATGTTGAGTTCCAACACAAAGAAACTCAACACAGTGGCATAGAAACCCCACTGCCAACTAGCGTTTTGGCGGTGAATTACAGAGCAATGCAGACACACCAATGCACAAGTATAAATGCTCACAACGGCGTAAGCCACTTGCGTAGGGTACGGCGAAGGCTACTACGCAGAAGTATAGATCAGCCTTTAGAGATCCACAATTAAGTTTTTTAGTTGCAAATGAACAACTTCTATTGTCTTCCCACCAGATCTTGTGTCTGATGCCAAGTATGAGAATAACATTTGCTACAATGTTGCCAATGGCATTATATTCTTCTTGCATGATGATAACCAGCCCTGCAGTCTGTATTCCATATAGAGAAAATCCTATGCTTGGTATTACTCTCTTGATTTTAATTCCATTTACTATCACAACTAAGATCTCAGCTGCTTCTCTCACATTATGTGCAGATGGGATCAATGATTCATCTACCAATATATCAAGATTATTTTTCTACACTGTAGGATAAGTTAATGCCTTATGAAAAGGAGAGATTGCAATTTAATGCAATTTGAAAAAAGATGAAATTACAATCATAACAATGTTACTGGGTAGTTTTCCATGTATTGGTATATATCTGCTGCAATATTTTCACTTGTATGCAGCCACAACAGAGGCCTACATCTGCAATACATTGATTTCAGTGTTGATCAAAAACCACTAGTTTATTATAAATAAAAACAAAATACTAGAAGCAGTCAGCAGGTCAGACAGAAAGGAGTCAGAGATGAGGTTTCAGATTGAAGACCCTTCATCAAAACTGGGAGAGAGGAAAAAAACTAAGTTAATTTTAAATTGCAGAGAGCTGGCTGCTGCTTTCTCCCTGGAGAGACATGGAGCTCTTTTAATTTACCTTCCCACTCCCACATTACTGCCACATTAGTCATTTTGTCTCACTCTGAGATGTAATCTCTGTTCAATCTAACCCTTCCCCTCCTTCTCTGCTACTGCAAACTGACCTGTTTTCTCTCTTTCCCACTTCTGATGAAGGGTTTGAGTCCTGAAGTATTAACTATTTACTTACTACAAACTTTGACAGGCATAAGTGTTTCTAGCATCTGCAAATTTTTGATTTTCATATTCGCAGTTCTAGGAAGGGGTGGATAAGATGAGGGAAATATTAGTCAAAGAGTGAGACTAGGTTGCCATTGGTCCGTCAGGCATAAAGATTGATGGGGCAGTGGAGGATGATAATTGCGAAGGAGTATGTAATGGCTATGGTACGTGCCTAGAAGGTAAGGTTATACTAATGAAGTGAAAGAGAACTCAGATAGTGTCACGGATTGATGGCACAACAGAAATAGTCTGTTCTGATAGAGACAGAAAAAGCAACTAAGAAATTTTGATATTGAGCTGATGGTGAGGTGCTGTTACTCAATCTTACATTGGGCCTCAGTATAACAGTGCAGAAAGGCAAAGACTAATGGGAGCGGGTTGGGGAATTAAGGTGGCAGACAATAGTAAACTCAGTCATTCTTACAGAATGAACATGGTTACACTGCATATCTGGAATTCGTTCCTTCCATGTAGAGCATTGTGAGCACTGAATGGAGTACAGGTTTCCCCCCGCCATCCGAAGGTAGAATGTTGGTATGAAACAGTTCGTAAGCGGAAATGTCGTAAAGCGAAGAAGCAATTACCATTTATTTATATGGGAAAATTTTGTGAGCGTTCACAGACCCAAAAATAACCTACCAAATCATGCCAAATAACACATAAAACCTAAAATAACAGTAACATATAGTAAAAACAGGAATGATATGATAAATGCACAGTCTATATAAAGTAGAAATACTTTTCCACACTCAGTACTGAACTGTTCCCTGTAGCGAAAATCTCACGAAAGCGCCGTCGGCAGAAAATCTCACGCAAGCGCTGTTGGCAAAAACACGGCGCAAGCACTCTCCAGTAACCTTTAGGCTATGAAGCTGCCAAATCATACCAAATAACACGTAAAAATACACAGCCTATATAAAGTAGAAATAATGTATGTACAGTGTAGTATCACTTACCGGAATTGGGAAGACAGCGCCGAGCACACTGATGATGGTGTGTTAGACTGAGTCGGAGTTTGGGTGGTGCAGTGGCCCCCACCCTCCAGGCGGCCGACTGATACATTGCCGCGAAGCATGCAGGGGTACAGCGGTAGCTGGGAGGCACACGGCACATCTTTAAGAAAAAAGCCAAAACAAACATGCTAATTAATTAGGTGCCGCTGGGCAAGTAATTGTCGGCCCAGATCAGTGCCGATTTCCGATTGCGTCGTCTCTGATCTGGGCCGACAATTACGTGTCGGCGGCACCTAGTTAGCATGTTTATTTTGGCTTTTTTCTTAAAGGTGTGCTGTGTGCCTCCCGGCTACTGCTGTATTCTCCGTGAATCGGTATCTGTCCGTGGCCTGGAGGTTGGGGTGGTGGGACACTGGGGTGTTATCTTGTCGCCTGTTTCCATCAGAGCAGGCAGCTCATCTTCTCCTATGACTGCCCGCCTCAGATGTCGAAGGTCGAGGTTCGTCGTCTGCTGTGGCTGATGTGGAAGGCTTGCTTGACTGCTGAGCCTCGCGCATTTTTCTATCACACAGTTCTTTGTAAGGACTCAAACCATCCTGCAAATATCCCCTAAACCGACGTACCCTTTCAAAATTAAAGTCATACTTTATCAATACTCATTCGGTTTCGATTGTTATCCTTTTTTCTTCCAATTGCATCAGCTCTATATCTGTCAGTTCTTGGTCATGAGATGCCAAAACCTCTTCAACATCATCTTCATCAGCTTCCACAAGCCAAACTCACTTTGTCCTTACTTCGTTCACCATGATCGAAACACTTAATTATGTCTAGTTTTACGCTAAGTGTAACACCCTTACAACCTCTTGCTTTTCCGATACCATAGAACTCATCTTGCAAACGGCTGCTCACAGGCACGTGTTAAAGCAATGCCAGTGACAATGCGGTTCTGAATCCAGGGGAGAGCGGCTGCTCGGGGCGCGAGCTGCCTTTTATCGTGCGCTGCTTTTTTTTTCGTAACAGTGAAAACACCTTCTGAAAGCGAAAACAGGGTACTAATGTAGGTCTTTCGTAACAGTGAGGTTTCATAAAGCGAACGTTCGAAAAAAGGGGGATGCCTATATACTAGATTGGAAGAAATGCAAGTGAATCACTGTTGGGACTGTTTGGGTCCATAGATGGTGGAAAAGGAAGAAGCGAAGGGACAGGTATTGCTTCTCTTGTTTTTGCATGGGAAAATGTGATTAGGTGGAGAGCAATTGTTGGGATCAAAAGAGTCAACCAGGTTGTCATAAAGGAAATGTTTGAAATGCTGAATTCTTGCTGGAATTGGTGGAAATTGCAAAGGATCATCAATTGGATATGAAGGCTGGTGGGATGCAAGGTGAGGAATAAGAAGAGCAGTGAGAATGAAAGTGTAGGAAATAGATGAGATACAGTCAAGGGATCTGGCCACTATGGTTGAAGGAAAGCCATGGTTCAGCCAGAAAGACTGGCATAGCTTCAGCCCACAAGGGTTTCCATAGCGACACTTTTGATCTGGAAAATGAGAATGGAGTTGAAATTATTCAACTTTTTTTTTATAATATAATTTTTATTGAGTTTTCAAAAAGAATACATGAAAGATAAAATCTACCCTCCCCCCCCCCCCCCCCATATATAGTCCTACCTAAAAGGAAGAAGAGAAGAAAAAAAAGAAGAGCCGCCTGGGTGTTGGAAGGTTTCCACATGCTCCATGGGATTCAAAATAAATTTGGTATAATTATTCGTTACTTTCCCCAAGGGACCAAGATCTTTTTCAGAGCACTTAAATATGCCATCCTATCTTTTGTAAATAAGGGCGCCAAATATTCAAAAATGTTACATATTTATCTCTTAAATTATAAGTAATTTTTTCGAGTGGAATAGAACTAGCCATTTCATTATTCCAATGATTCATACTTAAATACGAATCAGATTTCCAAGTAACTGCTATAATCTTCTTAGCTACTGCCAATGCAATTTTTATAAATTCTTTCTGATATTTATTCAATTTAAGTTTCGGCTTTATCCCTTCAATATCACCTAATAGAAATAATACAGGGTTATGTGGAAGTTGAGTTCCAGTAATTTGTTCCAATAAGACTCTTAAATTTATCCAAAAGGGTTGAATTTTAAAACAAGACTAAGTAGAATGTAAAAAAGTACCAATTTCTTGATTACACCGAAAGCATTTATTGGATAGATTTGAATTTAATCTGTTTATTTTTTGTGGTGTAATATATAATTGGTGTAAAAAATTATATTGTGCTAATCTAAGTCGAACATTTATTGTATTTGTCATACTGTCAAGACAAAGTCTTGACCAATTTGTTTCATCAATATTAATATTCAGAGCTGTTTCCCATTTTTGCTTTGACTTATGGATTCCTTGTTTAATTGTCTGTTCTTGAATCAAATTATACATACAAGAAATAAATTTTTTAATTTTCCCTTTTTGAATTAAAATTTCAATTTCATTAGGTTTTGGCAAAAACATTGTTTGACCCAGCTTACCTTTTAAGTAAGCCCTTAATTGAAGGTAACAAAAGAAAGTATTATTTGATATTTTATATTTATCCTTTAATTGTTCAAATGACATCAATATACCTCGTTCATAACAATCTCCTATAAATTTAATCCCTTTTTGGTACCAATTATATAAAAGTTGATTGTCCATTGTAAACGGAATAAGTCTGTTTTGGAACAAAGGTCTCCTTGCTAATAGAGATTTCTGTGTTTCATTATCAACATTTATCTTATTCCATAGATCAATCAAATGTGTTAATATAGGAGATTCTTTCTTTTCCCATATCCATTTAGATTCCCATTTATATATAAAATCTTCAGGTCTATTTTCTCCTATCTTGTCTAATTCTATTTTAATCCATGCTGGTTTTCGATCATCGAAGAAAGATGCAATACATCTAAGTTGATTTGCTTTATAATAATTTTTAAAGTTTGGAAGTTATAACCCTCCTAACCCAAATTTACATGTCAATTTTTCCAATGATATTCTTGACAGTTTACCTTTCCAAAGAAATTTTCTCACACAGTTATTTAACTCTTGAAAAGATTTCTGTGGCAGTTGTATTGGTAATGTTTGAAACAAATACTGTAATCTAGGAAATATATTCATTTTTACAACATTGACTCTACCTACTAATGTTATTGGTAGTATCATCCATTTGTCAAAATCATCTTGAATTTTTTTCAATAGTGGTAAATAATTAATTTACCACTGGCATAGCTTCAGCCCACATGGGTTTCCATAGCGACACTTTTGATCTGGAAAATGAGAATGGAGTTGAAATTATTCAACTTGAAGGTGTTTTCAGCCAAGCAAGTAAGTGTGTGCACGTGCGTGTTTGAAGGGGAATTGATTGGCGCTTGTTCAAGAAGCTGGTTTTTAGACACTCTGTAGTATGGAGATGTGGGGTTGTTTATCTGCTGTAAAGGTGGGCCTTTTGGGACCAGGGAGTTGACAAAGTGGCAGAGAACATCAGAAATAGTTGGTTGGCATCCATCTGTTTCGAAAGACAATTGGTGAATGTGATCATCATCACAAGCCTGGGCGAAAGGTATGGAGATCCTGAGATGACCAGTTGTCAAGATCCTCCTCTCAGCCTCACCAGTGTCGTCCAAAGGAAAGCTAATGAAGCAATGCAGGAGCAGCTGGAAGGATGTTCAATGACATTCAGCCGCCTTAGGGACTCACTCTGGATTTGCTGTCTGGAGCAAATCCATAGCTTTTACTCCCGTGGTTTTTGTCTCTCTAGAGGATGCCCACAAGACAGTGGGGCCATTTACCCATAGCTGGGGATCTGGTTTACGAGCAGCAAGGCGTGTCCACACACCGGTGGGCCTGCGTGCTCTGTGTGCAGGGACCAGACCTCCTCCCCGTCCTCTGTAGATCAGCTTGTCCAAAAGGAGTACAGTTTCTGTGTGTTGCCAGCGAGGATGAACTATATGAGTTTTGCTGTTGGAGAGGCTATGTACTGGCGGGGAGACACTTGCACATTCAGCTGTCCTTTTCGCAAGACTGCTAACCAGCAGTGGTAGCTGAAAGTAAGAGTGACGCACGTTACTCACTACACTACCACACTAGACGCATCACGACAACCAATTTGATATCAGAAATGCAGTGGATATAAATGGGAAAGAACTGAGGTCAGGTCAGAAGGCATAATTTTAATGGGCAAGAGCAGGCCAAAGCAATGGGGCTGCCAGAACGGAGTCGTCTTTAGGATCCTGGGCAGACATTAGAAGTGGACTGTGCAGTGGTGGACCACAATTTATCTTGTTCTCAGATTGTCTTCTAGCAACAGAAAAACTGATTGCATGACAATGTGTCTGTCAACCAGCAAGCAAAGGAGACTCATTTAATACCATACGCATAGTTAAAGAAGGGAATCAACCCATGCTGCTTTCAAAATATGTAGTAACTTTCACCTTAAAATGATATGGTATTGTTTGATTATCTGTTTTGGCATCATCTGGAAGTGTAGAAACCTTTTAAGTATGAAAGTACTGGAGTTGTAAAGAACTTGCTGTTCTACTTTTGTTTTCAGACAGTTCCCATCAAAACGAAGTCTATCTCTATTCACTAGGTCACTAACTGTAATTAAATGTCATCTTCTGGAATGCAAAATAACAAGCCCTGAGAAGGGTGTGACTGCTCAGGTTATAAACATTTTCTTTCAGGCAAAACAATTGCTAATTAATTGTAAGTGTATCTTTATATTACATTGATACAAAATTCATACAGATATTTTTAAAAATCTGAATGTAATAGTTGACGGGGAGAGAGAGTGTGACTGAAAGCAAAATGTTAACATTTTTACTAACCATTCATTTTAAGCATGTACTACCACCCTATAAACCTACAATTATAGTGTGGGGTAATGTAGTTGGATAGATGACACATATCGTTCATAATAGAAAATGTCCTATGTAATTCACAAACAGCAGCACTGAGTGCTTGTGTTCACTTTAAGACACAGTGTCTAACATAATGATGACTGCATAAGGCAATTGCTTTGGTTTTGTTCGTACTGGAAGTAAAAGGCTGAGGCTTTTGTTAAGTGTATAGAGTGACTCCTAAATGTCTTATTCACAAAATCCAACATTGGTGACCTCGACACTGTCAGACAACTCCAGACTTGCTCAGCAACATGTCAACCAATGGAGTCACTTTGAAGCTGCCAGAGTTTTGGGAGCAGCACACTGCTTCATGGTTTGCACAACCAAACGCCCAGTTCACACTGCAAGAAATTGCCACGGATAATATTAAATTTTGCTATGTAGTAGCATTGCTTAGAAGTTCCATTGCAGCCAGAGTGATGAGTCTACTAGAAGATCCACCTGATTGTGATAAATATGTCACTCTGAAAACTGATCTATTACAGACTTTAGAGTCTTAGCGCGCCAGACGGTTGCTCTCCTTGCCCTGCCTGGGTGACACAAGGCCTTCAGAACTAATGGACCATATGCTGTCTCCTGGGTAATCACCATCCTCATTTACCTTAGTTACCAACATAACTTCTGCCATCTCCAAAAGAATCCCACCACCAAGCACATCTTTTCCTCTCTCCCCCCCCCCCCCCTGCTTTCTGCAGGGATTGCTGTCTACGCGACTCCCTTGTCCATTCGTTCCCCCCTCAATCCCTTCCCACCGATCTCCCTCCTGGCACTTATCCTTGTAAGCGGAACAAGTGCTACACCTGCCCTTACACTTCCTCCCTCACCACCGTTCAGGGCCCCAGACAGTCCTTCCAGGTGAGGCGACACTTCACCTGTGAGTCGGCTGGGATGATGCACTGTGTCCGGTGCTCCCGGTGTGGCCTTCTATATCTTGGTGAGACTCAATGCAGATTGGGAGACCGCTTCACTGAACACCTACGCTCTGTCTGCCAGAGGAAGCAGGATCTCTCAGTGGCCACACATTTTAATTCCACGTCCCATTCCCATTCCGATATGTCAATCCATGGCCTCCTCTACTGTCGAGATGAAGCCACACTCAGGTTGGAGGAACAACACATTATATTCTGTCTGGGTAGCCTCCAACCTGTTGGCATGAAGATTGATTGCTCTAACTTCTGTTAATGCCCCTCCTCCCCTTCTTACCCCATCCCCATTTATAATTTATTATTTATTTATTTTTAAAATTTTCTCCTCTTTCCCTCTCACAATAACTTCTTGCCTGTTCTCCATCTTCCTCTGGTGCTCCCCTCCCCCCTTTCTTTCTTCCAAGGCCTTCTGTCCTATGATACTCCCCCTTCCCCAGCCTTGTATCCCTTTTGCCAGTCAACTTCCCAGCTCTTGGCTTCATCCCTCCCCTTCCTGTCTTCTCCTATTGTTTTGGGTCTCCCCTCCCCCTCCCACTTTCAAATCTCATACTATCACTTTTTTCTGTTAGTCCTGACAAAGGGTCTCGACCCGAAACGTCGACTGTACTTCTTCCTATAGATGCTGCCTGGTCTGCTGCGTTCCACCAGCATTTTGTGTGTGTTGCTTGAATTTCCAGCATCTGCAGATTTTCTCATGTTACCATCTTTATTTTACCTTTAAAGTACTCTTTATTGCAACAAATGCCTAATCAAATTCACACAGCCGTTGCTAATACACCAGTGAAGAACAATAGTGAGCTTGCTAAAATGGCCAGTAGCCTACACTCAGCCAGGCAGAAGTGCATCGTTTCTCCTCCTCTCTTTCTATCAGAAATCCCTATCAGCAGAGCCTCCAGCAGACTCATGCCGGTGGCTCCACACAAGACGTTTTTACCATGCACGCTTCAGCATGAACACCATGAAGTGCTGACTGCCATGCAGCTTTGACAGTGTCAGGACATCAGAGGTCTGTGAACACCATGGGTTCAGCTGCCAGAGTCATCTGTTGTTCATTTCAAACACCCTTTTAAAACGTTGCTTCCTGTGTGACATGGGCACTCATGGGTGTGCTGCCATCATTGCCCATTGATATAAGGGAGAGAACAACAGCCCCTCAATGGAGGCTGGCAATGGGATCTGGACTTACAGGACATGATGGTCTGCCACAGTGGAACAGCTTGGGTACAGCTGAGAGCCTGCCTCTGTCATTGGATACCCTCTGGTGAATTTATGACTTGTAATTTAAGAAAACAATCTTCTGAGTTTAAAACTTAGCCTGACTTTTCCAAACCACCAGAAGTAACCTGCTGTAACTTGTCTTGCTTAAAATAAAATTACTGATTTTTCAAGAAACCTGCTTTAATGTGTGCAAACAATCCTGATTTATGAACTATGCAATACATTTTAAAAGGGCATGGGAATAAAGGATTTGTTTTTATAATCTGAAAGCCTCACTGATTTAGAATGTACCACAAATTCCTAATTGTCTGCACTAATCTCAGGTGACATTCAGGTGACATTCCTGTGACTTGGGTGTGACCATTGAACAGAGAATAAAGCAGATGTACATCAGAAAAAAAGGTTTCCACAGCATTATTTATTAGTGGCTGAGATAACACAGTATTCTGAACAAGGTGATTCTTTGCATTTGGTTAAAGTCAGTGATTCACATACTGATAATAAAAATGCAAAAACAATAGGTGAGCTGCTGGAGGAACCCAGTGGCTCAGGAACTATCTGTGGAGGGAAACGGACAGTGTTTTGGGTCATCTGGACTGAAAGAGCAGAGAGAACATAGAAGTAAGGTAGAGGTTTGGAGCAGAGCTTGCAAGCAATCTTCCAATGTCTACAGTTTCTCTTGTCTCCATCAAAGCACAAAATGACTACATGAAGTAAGTTAAAATAACTATATGAAGGAACCTATAGAAGCAAGCCCTTCAGCCCATCTTGCCCATGCTGAACTATTAATCTGCGTAGTCCCATCAACTGTACTTTCCATAGTTTTCTACTTCACCCTGTGATGTTCTGGTTTTGTTTTTTTCCTTAGAAATTTTTTTCTTTTGATATTTTTATTGTTTTTTTAAATAAAGAGAGCATAGTATAAAGGAGGTTTTTGCAGTTCATAACAAATGTATCACATGTACAATTCACATCTATGAAAGAGATGCACCCATAGTACAATCATGCTTTGGTTGCCTCCCTCCCCTGACCCACCCCTCCTAATCCCCATCTTCAAGCTATCATTACATCAGCAAAAAGGGTTAGACAGAATCTTTGTCCCCACAGAGCTGCATTAGTATAGAGAGGGTGTATTTTCCTAATACATAGACTGTTGTATATTTACAAGTCTGGGTCCGTAGAATTTTACTGGGAAATGCTGGAGGTCAGGGATTTATGTGCAGAGGAAAGGAAGAAAGGATGGACCTTTAGTATGGCTGGGAATCCTGAAAATATTCAGGAAAGGGTCCCCACACCTTTTGGAACTTTATGTCCGGGTTGAGAATTGAATAATGGATCTTCTCAATGTAGACTGGACATGATGTCCCTGAGCCATTGAGCGTGGGTGGGCGGGGCAGCATCCCTCCACCTGAGTAAGACTGCACGCCTGGCCAACAGAGAGGCAAAAGACAGTGTGCGATATTTGGTCGGACTTAGGTGCATGTCCCCCTCTCCTGAGATGCCGAAAAGAGCACTCAAAGGGTTAGGTTCCAAATTATAATTAAGTATTTGGGATAGAATTTGGAAAACACCTTTCCAGTATTTTTCCAAGCTAGGGCATGTCCAGTACATGTGAATAAGGGAAGCCTTGCCCCTTTTGCTTTTGTCGCAACAGGGATTAACATCTGGGTAAATGTGAGATAATTTAGTTTTAGGCATATGGGCCCTGTGTACGACCTTGAACTGTAACAAGCAGTGGCGGGCAGATAAAGAGGTTGAGTTAACTAACTTAAGAACTGAATCCCATACATCGTCTGACAGTGAGATATTTAAATCTTGCTCCCAGGCAGTTTTAATTTTGTCTGGGGGGGGGGCTCGCCTCAGGACCACTAGCTTGCCGCAAATACAGGTCCACAATCCCTTATCCGAAATCCTTGGGTCAGTTGCATTTCGGAATTCAGAATTTTTCGGATTTCAGACCCCCTCCTCACCCCGATACCAAAAAACACGTTTGCTCAAGTCCCTTAATTAACCTGTCTGAATGTGGTGGACTTTAAGACCCAGCGGCGCACCAAACCTACGCACATCCTCCCATTTACTTTAAAACATCTCTAGATTACTTATAATACCTAATACAATGTAAATGCTATGTAAATAATTGTTATGCTGTACTGTTTATGGAATAATGACAAGAAGAAATTTTATTTCCAACAAAAACATTCAATAAAACATAAAAATATACAGCTTCAAACGAACCGCATCAAACACATGGTAAATGACTTATTGGAATAAATGTAGAACGTCACTGTCACTGTCACTATAAAACTTCAGTAACTTGTCTTTCTGTTTATTTAAATCATATACAATGGTAGTTCCGACACTAATTTCTTCAGTAAGAGGCCACACAGACACACCACGATCAGGCTTCTGCAATAACTCCACTTTCTGCGTTATTGATAATGATAGCTGCTTCCTTCTCTTTTTCTCATTGTTACCCGTAGGGGTATCTGCAGCTCTTTTTGACATTTTCACAGTGAAATTAAACACAAAGTCAACAGTGAACACAAAATATCAGCGAACAGCAAATTCACGTGTAACCAGTACGAGCGCTGAGCCACAACTAACGTCTGGCGTCCTCTGCTAGTGCTGCCACATCATGCTTGAGTGACGTCAGCTGTTGGCGAAAAAAAAACTTGGGTTTTCGGAGCTTTTTGGATTTCAGAATTTCGGATAAAAGAATGTGCACCTGTAGTAGATATTAGACCTTTGCGCAATGGATTCATGCAGAGAAACATATCAATAACATTTGTGTCGGTTGCCTCAGGGAAGTTTGATATCAAAGGCTGATAAAATGTCTAACTTGCAAATATCTGAAGAAATGAGTGTTTGGTAGGTGAAACTTTGCAGACAGTTGTTCAAATGATGCAAAGCAGTTGCAGAATTCCACCCTGCAAAAACTCAGTTCAGGGAGGTGGCACCATCAATTTGCAAGAGACTCCCGGAACTTCCGGGAGAGGTAGGATGTCTGCAATTGAGTCACTCCTTAGCAGCTAGCCAGCTAGTTTAAATAACATTAGCTATACTAATGAACGAATGACACCTGATAAACTCACCTCAACATGTCTTTTACAGCTTAACCCACCATAAGCAATAGAAAAGTCATTGTTGCAAACAGTCCAGTGAGCAACACTGTCATTATTTTTGACCCCTGTTAGGCAGGGGTACACTTTAGTGTAGTCTGTGGTGACATATGTTTTATATTTACTTTTTTTTTGGAACACTCTGCCAAGGCGTGTGCTCTCTCAAAAAAGTCGATTTCCAGGATATTGTACAGGTGTCCCCCGCTTTTCAAACGTTCGTTTTACGAAACCTCACTGTTACGAAAGACCTACATTAGTTACCTGTTTTCGGTAACAGAAGGTGTTTTCACTGTTAAGAAAAAAGACAGCGCGCACCCTGAGCAGCCAAGCTCCTCCCCTGGAACTGCATTCGAGCCGGCATTGCTTAAATACGTGCCTGTGAGCAGCCATTAGCAAGATGAGTTCTAAGGTATCGGAAAAGCTTAAAAGAGGTTGTAAGGTTGTTACACTTAGCATAAAACTAGACATAATTAAGCGTTTTGATCGTGGTAAACGAAGTAAGGACAAAGTGAGTTTGGCTTGTGAAAGTTGACGAATATGATGTTGAAGAGGTTTTGGCATCCCATGACCAAGAACTGATAGATGAAGAGCTGATGCAATTGGAAGATGAAAGGATAACAATTGAAACCGAATGCAGTAGCGAACGGACTGAAAGTGAAGTCGTCCAGCAACTGAATGTGAAGCGACTGCATGAGATCTTCGCTGCAATGATTGCAGAAAAGTAGGACTTTAATTTTGAAAGGGTACATCGGTTTAGGGCATATTTGCAAGATGGTTTGAGTGCTTACAAGGAACTGTATGATAGAAAAATGCACGAGGCTAAGCAGTCAAACTTACTGTCGTTTTTCAAGCCTTCCACATCAGCCACAGCAGACGATGAACCTCGACCTTCGACATCGAGGCAGGCGGACATAGAAGATGACCTGCCTGCCCTGATGGAAACAGATGATGATGAGATGACACACCAGTGTCCCACCACCCCAACCCCCGGGCCGTGGACCGATACATTGCTGCGGAGAATGCAGCGGTAGCCAGGATGCACCCAACACCTTTAAGAAAAAAGCTGAAATAAACAAGCTAATTAATTAGGTGCTGCCTGGCACGTAAATGTCGGCCCACATCAGAGGCAATTGCCGATTGCGTTGCGTCTAATCTGGGCCGACATTTACGTGCCAGGCATGATTTGGTGAACGCTGACAAATTTTTCCCATATAAATAAATGACAATTGCTTCTTCACTTTACGACCTTCAGTCTTACGAACCATTTCATAGGAACACTCTACCTTCGGATGGCGGGGGAAACCTGTATATAATTTGCGGGCATCAGGGAGCCACTGTCAATATGCGGGAGATTCCTAGAACTTCCGGGACAGGTGGGATGTCTGCAGTTGTCTATAAAAAGATCTTTAAAGCGCCTGATGCCCTTTCTATACCAGTCTTGAAATGTTGGATCATGTATAGAAGGCTGGAAGAGATGATTATATAGAATAGGAGTTGAAAGAGAGAAGCCATGGAGTCCACTCTGCTTTCCGAACTGAGCCCATACTCTCAGGGTGTGCCTGATATCAGGATTAACAATTGGTTTAGGTGTAAGAAAAGGGAGTTCTGGTTTTTTTTTTAAATCTTCCTTTTTTCCTTGACTTTTGTTTCTCCTGGGCACTCTATCTCAGGCATATTCATTAATTCTCTCTCAGTTTGTCTGGGATAGAGAATTCCAAACTGTAACAACCCTGTGGAGAAGCATTTTCTTGTCATTTCTCTTAAACGCTCACTCCCCTATTTTGAATCCATGTATTCCAGTTTTAGATGCCCACGCTAAGGGAACCTCCTTTCAGTATTCACCCTTGCAGAACCCTCTCTAACATTTACATAGAAACATAGAAAATAGGTGCAGGAGTAGGCCATTCGGCCCTTCGAGCCTGCACCGCCATTTATTATGATCATGGCTGATCATCCAACTCAGAACACCGCCCCAGCCTTCCCTCCATACCCCCTGACCCCCGTAGCCACAAGGGCCATATCTAACTCCCTCTTAAATATAGCCAATGAACTGGCCTCAACTGTTTCCTGTGGCAGAGAATTCCACAGATTCACCACTCCCTGTGTGAAGAAGTTTTTCCTAATCTCAGTCCTAAAAGGCTTCCCCTCTATCCTCAAACTGTGACCCCTCGTTCTGGACTTCCCCAACATCGGGAACAATCTTCCTGCATCTAGCCTGTCCAATCCCTTTAGGATCTTATACGTTTCAATCAGATCCCCCCTCAATCTTCTAAATTCCAACGAGTACAAGCCCAGTTCATCCATTCTTTCTTCATATGAAAGTCCTGCCATCCCAGGAATCAATCTGGTGAACCTTCTCTGTACTCCTTCTATGGCAAGGATGTCTTTCCTCAGATTAGGGGACCAAAACTGCACACAATACTCCAGGTGCGGTCTCACCAAGGCCTTGTACAACTGCAGTAGTACCTCCCTGCTCCTGTACTCAAACCCTCTCGCTATAAATGCCAGCATACCATTCGCCTTTTTCACCGCCTGCTGTACCTGCATTCCCACTTTCAATGACTGGTGTATAATGACACCCAGGTCACGTTACACCTCCCCTTTTCCTAATCGGCCACCATTCGGATAATAATCTGTTTTCCTATTTTTGCCACCAAAGTGGATAACTTCACATTTATCCACATTAAATTGCATCTGCCATGAATTTGCCCACTCACTCACCCAACCTATCCAAGTCACCCTGCATCCTCTTAGCATCCTCCTCACAGCTAACACTGCCGCCCAGCTTCGTGTCATCCGCAAACTTGGAGATGCTGCATTTAATTCCCTCATCCAAGTCATTAATATATATTGTAAACAACTGGGGTCCCAGCACTGAGCCTTGCGGTACCCCACTAGTCACCGCCTGCCATTCTGAAAAGGTCCCGTTTATTCCCACTCTTTGCTTCCTGTCTACTAACCAACTCTCCACCCACACCAATACCTTACCCCCAATACCGTGTGCTTTAAGTTTGCACACTAAACTCCTGTGTGGGACCTTGTCAAAAGCCTTCTGAAAATCCAAATATACCACATCCACTGGTTCTCCCCTATCCACTTTACTAGTTACATCCTCAAAAAATTCTATGAGATTCGTCAGACATGACTTTCCTTTCACAAATCCATGCTGACTTTGTCCGATCATTTCACCACTTTCCAAATGTGCTGTTATCACATCCTTGATAACTGACTCCAGCAGTTTCTCCACCAGCGATGTTAGGCTAACCGGTCTATAATTCCCCGGTTTCTCTCTCCCTCCTTTTTTAAAATTTATAAAATTTTTGTTTCAATCAGGTCTCATTTCCTTCTAAATTCCAGCACATGCAACCCAATCTGCATTGCTTGTCTTATGTCAACCCCTTTATCTCAGCAATGAACTTAGTAAACCTTCTCTGCTATGCCTCCAGTAAAAGCATGCCTGCCTATAAGTGATCACATTCATATATAGAATATTAGGTGTGGCCTTAGCAGCACCCTGTTAAGTTGCATCAAAGCTTTCCTGTTTTTTTTTGTATTCCATTCCCCTTCTAATAAAGACCAATATTCCATTAGCCACCTTGATTTCTTGCAGCACCTACATGCTAACATTATATTTCGTGCACAAGGACCCCAAAACCCCTTTATATTGCACTTTTCGTTTTGTTCTTGTTAAATAATTACTTTCTCATTCTTTTAAATGGATACTCATCTGCAAAATTATTATTTTGGTCAGTTACGTTTTGAATTGCATAGTGTGGAATTCCAAATACACTGTGTGTACTGTTTCCCCATTATCTTGCCTGCTTGTTACATCCTCTATCAACTCTTTCAAAATGCTTTCCCTTTCATAAAGCCATGTTAGTTCTTGACTGGCCAGCAACTTGAACCATGAAATCTGAAGGTAAACAATGTACTTTGACCTGGAGATATTTTTCCTTTTTTATGTCAACAGGTGCAACTATAGTTATGTAATTAGCAGGACCATATTACAAATGCTGAGCCCAAGTGCTGGAGGATATTGAAAATTATCCTATAAGCCCAGAGCAACAGTGAGTCAAAAGTTGTAGATAACAAATCTGATAATGCTGGTATAACAACAATACATTGTTCTTAAATAATGTGGGAACTTTGAAGCATTTTAGGTTACTGGAATCCTTGGACATTTCAGAACTGTTCTTTAGTCCAACCTCCTCTCCCCCCCCCCCCCCCCACAACCTTTTTTGCACTGCGGACCGGTTTAATACTGACAATATTCTTGCGGACCAGCCAACCCGGGGTGGGGGGGGGGGGTAGGGTTGCCAACAGACAAGAGTAGCAGTCCAATACGTTGAGCTTACCCCGAGAAAGACTACAAAGACCATGACGCCTTGCGCGGGCACCCGTGCGCATGCGTGTACATGCCAATTTTTTCCACAAATCATTCTTGGTAATTCTGTTCGGGGGCGGGTGTTAATGCAACCGGAATATCGGTGATAAGTGGCTAATACACTCAATTACCTTTCTAAAAGGGTTTAGCTAACGAATTTAATAATAAACACACAGCGCATATTTTCCTCGCATGAATATAGTGATAAATCAATTATCAAGGGAGGACAGGGGAGCTTGAAATAAGTGTTGAACGAACTTCCAGTAGAAGTGGTAGAGGCAGGTTCGATATTATCATTTAAAGAAAAACTGGATAGGTATATTAGGTATATTGACAGGAAAGGAATGGAGGGTTATGGGCTGAGTGCAGGTCGGTGGGACTAGGTGAGAGTAGCGTTCGGCACAGACTAGAAGGGCCGAGATGGGCTGTTTCCGTGCTGTAATTGTTACATGGTTATAGAAGTCACTTATAAGCCAATAGCATCATAACATTTTAAGTAACGTTTGGATATTAAACATACAGCGCATATTTACCTCATATGAACATATAAAATCATTGCAACACGCCAATATTGCTGAATCAGTGGGAGCCCTTGGCTTTTTTTCCCCAGCAACAACATGGTCCTGGTGAAGGGAGACAGCGATACTCGAAGGGGGTTCCTTATGTCCAGTCTATTCCACATTTAGTTTTTGTTGCATTCATTGCAGAGATATATTGGAAATGGAAGCAACGTTTTTAGTACTTTCATGGCTATCTCAGGATATTTAGCTTTGACTTTGATCCGGAATGCCAGCAGAGATGTTGTGTCAAACATACTTTTCAGCCTGCCGTCATTTCGAAGCTCGAGGAGTTGATCTCCTTCCCGCGCTGACATGGATGATACGTGGGTAATGACCTCACGTGCATTCAAGCTCAACAGTGCGTGACAGGGAATGAGGAAAGGTGCAGCTGACTCATATCGCCAAATCATATCGTTTCCTCGCGGCCTGGTACCAAATGCTTTGCGGCCCAGTACCGGTCCGCGGCCCGGTGGTTGGGGACCGCTGCTTTAGTCTATACAGCAGTAATAATATACTTAGCAATTTAGAAAGCATTTATCCAGAGATTTGGAAATAAGATTTAAGGCCCGTAAGGTTACCCAGCTGATCTGCTAATCAAAAGCACACATGTGTTTTGTGTGGGAATAATGACACCAGCAACTACTCAACCTCTGTCCTAAATTCTCTGCGTAGATTTTAATTACTATTACTCAGAACTAAGGGGTCAAGCAAAAGGAAATGGAGCATTGAAACAGAAATAAGTTAATTAAAGTGCTGTAATTAGCTTGAAGGCAACTTTTATAATAACTATTCATTAGCAGTTCTGACAGGATCTTTCCTGTGTCCAAAACTGCTCATTATTCCAGGATCAATCTAGATTGTAGACAGCCCTGACTTCATATTGTGAACCAACTTCTTGCATCCTTTCACTTCAATAAATGCAAGGTACATGTGAATATTTTGTCATCAAATTCAAAATCATTAGTTACCTCTGCTGTTTCTCTCCATTCAGCACAGAATTTACATTTCTCATGCTTTGTTATCTCATCTTAACTTTCTGAGCACACATTTTCCACGAGAGCCACCTTTGCTCTATTCCCTATTCTCACTGACCTCCGATGTTAGCAGGTATTATTTACTGGTTCCTTCTCCTGTATTGTTCTCATTCACAACAGCTGCGGAAAAGCTTCTGAAAAAAATCCTCACTATTGAACCTTCAACATTCCCCTAATTTCCCTCCAAAGTGTTCACTATGCTAACACTTGTTAAATATCATGCATCTTATCCTCAGAGGTCCATATTTTAATGCATCTAGTAAAACTTCCAATCCCAACACAATATGAACATTGCTTATAAATGTGACAAAATTTTAAACTATCCCATTTTTAACTGTAGTTTTTGACCTTCAACAATGCTATTCCTTCTCGTGTTCCTCCTCCTTTAACTGCTGCTATTTCTTCTTTCTTATTGATCACTTTTATAATTGGAGAATTGACTTGTAATATTTTTTTTCTCCCTCACCAATACATTTAGTCTCTAAACAGGAATTGATTCCACTCCCTCCTATTTCAGTGCAGTCTAAAGGTACAGGAGCCTCAGGTTCATGAACAGGTGTTACAGTGTTTAATACCAAAGGGTATGCATTGAAAGTGAGAGGGGGATAGGTTCAAAGGGGATGTGAGGGGTAAGTTTCTTTCCTGGGTTTGTGGATGCCTGGTATGGTGATGGAGGCAAATACTTTGGAGGCTTTTAAGAGATGTTTGGATGACACATGGATGTAAGGAAGGTGGGGAGATGGACATGGTGTAGGTAGGAGTGTTTTTGATTTGCTTTTTAGCTAGTTTGGCAAACAATATTAGCCGAATGGCCTGTTCCCATGCTGTACTGTTCCACGTTCTATATTACCCTTCAACCATCTGGCTGATGAACGAAAGGGGATATTTATTTTTGATATTTATTGCTTATTTATTTACAACTTATTATTATTTATTTCTCTTGTATTTGCACAGTTTTTTGTCTTTTGCACACTGGTTGCATGCCCAAATTGGTGCTATCTTTCATTGATTATATGATATTCGTTATTCTATTATAGATTTGTTGAGTATGCCTACAAGAAAATGAATCTCTGGGTTGTATATGGTGACATATATTTGTACTCTGATAATAAATTTACTTTGAACTTTCTAATGTACATGCTAACCTTTAGAAATTTCACCTCAAAATGCAAATGTTTCTACATGTATTTTAATGACATCCAGCTCTTGTGTGACTATTGTTGGCACTTCAGTACAATGTTAAAAGAGAGAATAAAAGTATGTGTAAGATTTTCTATATAGCAAAGTAATTCTAGCTCAAAATGCCAGCAAATCTTTGCAGTCAAGCTAGCATATAGGAAAGAAAGAGTAATGCTTCAGGTCTAGCCCTTCATGGAATCTTTTAGATGTGGAACCTATAAAAGTAATTGTTTCACTTTTCTCCAGATGCTACCTGACCTGCTGAGTTTATTCAGCATTTAGTGTTTTTATTTAAAACTAGACAATGGAGTGACCCATTGGGGCACCCTTTGAGAGAAGGGTAGTGCAGTCTGATGTGACCAGAATGAACATTAAATTTTCCTGAATGTTATTGGTATCACTTTGCTTCGGAAACTGAAGTAGAAAACCTCAGTTTATTAAAGAAGAACGACACGTAGCAAAGCAATTCCTCCTCGTTTAACGAAGGACACTTTTGATGGCATCACTTCTGGTTTATCTGCCACCCTTGTGCCTCCCTTTGTCATTCTGGAGATGTGCGGTCCTTTCATCCCGTCTCCATCTCTTCTGTTTGTTCTTTGTCTCTGATTCTGGAGACGTGCATTTCTCAGCTCCTTTGTCTCTTCCTCTCTCCTCCTGTGCCTGTTTTTGTCATTCTGGAAATGTGTAGCCCTTTCATTGCCCATCTCTTCATCTCTTCTGTTTGTTGTTTGTCTCTGATCCTGGAGACATACATGCCTCTCCTCCTCTTCTTCTCATCTTTTTTTGTCCTGACTCTTTGATCCTGGAGTCGTGCGGCCCTGGCCTCATCCGATTCTTGTTCTCTCCCTCTGGATGCTGATTATTCTTGCTGATGTGATTGGTGCTCTCCTAAATGAACGTGATATAGTCACCGCTGTCCTTTGACTGCAGCAAAGGGTTTTATGGGTGTCTCAAAGTATGTCATTACAATAGGATTTAATTATCTCTTATTGATGGGTAGCAGTTTGATCTGTCCCAATCCTGCACTCGTTGATGGTGATTAGCAGAATGTGACCCCTTGAAATAGAGCTGCCCTGCCCTTTTGCTCCGGTAGGTGTCGCTGCTGAGGCTGGCCGTGCGCATGCATCGGCTGTTGCGTCCCAATTTCCATGATGGCGGATGGGTTGTCGGGTGAAAGTGAGCCTGTTGATTTTTGCGAATGGGCAATTTTATACGAATATGTAACTCTGAACTTTGCCTGCATTCTGTAAGTTAGCGCATTTTAATTCGATTTAGCCCAAAAAAGTGCTGCTGTAGTGCACCGTTTGCACTAATTGAAGGTCACAACACAGACAGAGCATGAGAGTTTTAGCAGTATATAGATAGATGTAGTGTTTCTGCATTTGACATACTTGGGCCACTGCCCATACTTCCAATTTCCTCCTATTCAAAGCTGTTCAAAGACTCAGGATATTCCAAAGCTTAAGTAAGAAAAAGTGAAAGTCCAGTTTCATGGTGTAGTAAACCACTAAAAAAGTAATTCCAAATTATTTTGCGTTAACCTCTATTACTTCTCACAGATACAATACAAATATTGCATGTTGTTATATTAGTGTTTTCCATTTAAAGCAAACATTTTCTAGTTCAACTTTACAAATGCTATTAATATGGAAAGTCCCTTGTAATTTAGTTCTGGGTCACATGATCTGAATTTGATGTTTTTTGGTCATTCCACTTAACAGAATCACATGATTGGAAACTTTGGTTTCTGAAATGTTGGTGTGCTGAGATTTAAAAATAGACATCGCAGGAGCACGCATTTTTAAATTATTTAATTTGACCTTGGCAAAGTGAGAATTCTAAGATGAAAAATACAGCGTTAGCTTAGTTTCCATTTCTTCAGCTCGATAGACTATAATCTTTAGAGCCTTCCTTTCAACATAAAAAAAATTTTGTTGATCAATCTTGTCCAGAAATTTCCAACCAAGTTTTTAGGTAGTTGTCATGTAGAATTTGGTAATTGAAATCTGTTAGATGCTCTCATAAAATGTTGGAAATACTATTTTGAATAGACTGCCACCAAGATAGAAGTTCTTATTCATGGTTAGATTATTATATAAGACCAGAATTTCTTTATAACAGGTATGTTACAAGTATTAAATTTTTCTCTTTAGATTCAGATCCAGGACATTCAAGTGAAACCTGGGGAGAACGATTAATACCACCTTACAGGACATATTCAGGTAAATCCTGTTAATGTTATGAATATCCTTTTTTTTCTCCAAATACATTATACATTATTAATATTTTGTGCTTAACATTCATTTACATTAGTCAATTATGTATAGGAAATACAAGAGAACACTTAAGATGGAAATCAGGAGGGCTAAAGAAAGCATGCGATTGCTCTAGCAGACAAGGAGATGAAGAATCCCGAAGGCTTCTACAGATATATTAAGAGCAAAAGAATAGCAAGGGACAAAAACGGTCCTCTGGAAGAACAGAGTGGTTTTCTGTGCATGGAACTGAAAGACATGGAAGAGATCTTAAATGTGTTTTTTGCATCTGTATGTAGTTGGGAGATGGACACAGTCTAGGGAAGTGAGGCAAAGCAGCAGTGAGGTCAGTAATCCTATACCGATTACAAAGGAGAAAATGTTTCCTGTATTAGACCATAGGATACAGGAGCAGAATTAGGTCATTTGGTCCATTGAGTCTGCTCCACCATTTCATCATGGCTGATCCAGATTTCCTCTTAGCCCCAATCTCCTGCCTTCTCCCTGTATCCCTTCATGCCCTGACCAATTGAGAATCTGTCAACCTCTGCCTTAAATATACTTTAAGACTTGTCCTCCACGACTGCCTGTGGCAAAGAATTCCACAGGTTCACCACTTTCTGACTAAAGAAATTCCTCCTCATCTCCATTCTAAAAGGATGCCCCTCTATTCTGAGGCTATGTCCTCTGTTCTTAGACTCTCCCAGCATAGGAAACATCCTCTCTGCATCCAATCTGTCAAAGCCTTTCACCATTCAAGTAGATTTCAATAAGGTCACCCGCCATTCTTCTGAGTTCAAGTGATACAGACCCAGAGCCATCAGATGCTCTTCACGTGATAAGCCATTCATTCCTGGAATCACTTTAGTGAACCTCGTTTGAACCTTCTCCAGTTTCAGCACATCCTTTCGAAGACATGCGACTTAAAACTGCTCACAATACTCCATTAGGTATCGCCAGTGCTTTATAAAGCCTCGACATTACATCCTTAATTTTCTACTCTAGTCCTCTTGAAATGAATGCTAGCATTGCATTTGCCTTCCTCACTACAGACTCGACCTGCAAATTAACCTGCACAAGGACTCTCAAGTCCCGTTGCGCCTCAGTTTTTTGTATTTTCTCTCATTTAGAAAATAGTCAACCCTTTCGTTTCTTTTGCCAAAGTGCATGACCATACACTTCCCGACATTGTATTCTATCTGCCATTTCTTTGCTCCTTCTCCTAATCTTTCTATAGACAATAGACAATAGGTGCAGGAGTAGGCCATTCAGCCCTTCGAGCCAGCACCGCCATTCTCTGTGATCATGGCTGATCATCCACAATCAGTACTTTTCCTGCCTTCTCCCCATATCCCTTGACACCGCTATCTTTAAGAGCTCTATCTAACTCTTTCTTGAAAGAATCCAGAGAATTGGCCTCCATTGCATTCTGAGGCAAAGCATTCCATAGAGCCACAACCCCCTCTGTGAAGAAGTTCTTCCTCAACTCTATTCTAAATGGTCTACCCTTTATTCTTTAACTGTGGCCTCTGGTTCTGGACTCCCCCAAAATTGGGAACATGTTTCCTGCCTCTAGTGTGTCCAATCCCTTAATAATCTTATATGTTTCAGTTAGATACCCTCTCATCCTTCTAAATTCCAGTGTATACAAGCCCAGTCGCTCCAATCTTTCAACATATGACAGCCCCGCTATCCCGGGAATTAACCACGTGAACCTACGCTGCACTCCCTCAATACTAGAATGTCCTTCCTCAAATTTGGAGACCAGAACTGTACACAATACTCCAGGTGTGGTCTCACCAAGGCCCTGTACAACTACAGAAGGACCTCTTTGCTCCTATACTCAACTCCCCTTGTTATGAAGGCCAACATGCCATTAGCTTTCTTCACTGCCTGCTGTACCTGCATGCTTACTTTCAGTGACTGATGAACAAGGATTTCGTTGTACTTCCCCTTTTCCTAACTTGACACCATTCAGATAGTAATCTGCCTTCCTGTTCTTGCCACCAAAGTGAATAACCTCATACTTACCCACATTAAGCTGCATCTGCCCACTCACCCAACCTGTCCAAGTCACCCTGCATTCTCATAACATCCTCCTGACATTTCACACTGACACCCAGCTTTGTGTCATCTGCAAATTTGCTAATGTTACTTTTAATCCCTTCATCTAAATCATTAATGTATATTGTAAATAGCTGTGGTCCCAGCACCGAGCCTTGCGGTACCCCACTAGTCACTGCCTGCCATTCTGAAAAGGACCCATTAATCCCTACACTTTGTTTCCTGTCTGCCAACCAATTTTCTATCCATGTCAGTACCCTACCCCCAATACCATTTGCTCTAATTTTGCCCACTAACCTACTATGTGGGACCTTATCAAAGGCTTTCTGAAAGTCCAGGTACACTACATCTACTGGCTTTCCCATGTCCATTTTCATAGTTACATTTTCAAAAAATTCTAGATTAGTCAAGCATGATTTCTCCTTCGTAAATCCATGCTGACTCGGACCTATCCTGCTACTGCTAACCAAATTTCATCTTTTATAATTGATTCCAGCATCTTCCCCACCACTGATGTCAGACTAGCTGGTCTATAATTGCCTGTTTTCTCTCTCCTTCCTTTCCTAAAGAGTGGGATAACATTAGCTACCCTCCAATCTGCAGGAACTGATCCTGAATCTATAGAACATTGGAAAATGATTACCAATGCATCCACGATTTCTAGAGCCACCTCCTTAAATACCCTGGGATGCAGACCATCAGGCCCTGGGGATTTATCAACCTTCAGTCCCATCAATTTACCCAACACCATTTTCTGCCTGATGCGAATTTCCTTCAGTTCCTCTGTTACCCTAGGTCCTCTGGCCACTACTACATCTGGGAGATTGTGTCTTCCCTAGTGAAAATAGATCCAAAGTACCTGTTCAGCTCATCTGCCATTTCCTTGTTCCCCATAATAATTTCACCCGTTTCTGTCTTCAGGGGTCCAACTTTGGTCTTAACTAATTTTTTCCTCTTCACATACCAGAAGAAGCTTTTACTATCCTTTATATTCTTGGCTAGCTTACCATCATACCTCATCTTTTCCCCCCGTATTGCCTTTTTAGTTATCTTCTGTTGCTCCTTAAAAGTCTCCCAATCCTCTGGCTTCCCGCTCATCTTTGCTATGTTGTACTTACTCTCTTTTATTTTGTCCTTGACTTCCCTTGTCATCCACGGTCACCCCTTACTCACCTTAGAATCTTTCTTCCTCTTTGGAATGAACTGATCCTGCACCTTCTGTATTATTCCCAGAAATACCTGCCATTGTTGTTCCACTGTCATCCCTGCTAGGGTATCTTTCCAGTCAAATTTGGCCAGCTTCTCCCTCATGGGTCCATAGTCCCCTTTGTTCAACTGTAATACTGACGCTTCCAATCTTCCCTTTTCCCTTTCAAATTGTAGATTAAAACTTATCATATTATGGTCACTACCTCCTAATGGCTCCTTTACCTCAAGTTCCCTTATCAAATCTGGCTCATTACACAACACTAAATCCAGAATTGCCTTCTCCCTGGTAGGCTCTAATACAGGCTGCTCTAAGAATCCATCTCTGAGGCATTCCACAAACTCCCTTTCTTGGGGTCCAGTACCAACCTGATGTTCCCAGTCTACCTGCATGTGGAAATCCCCCATAACAACCGTAGAATTACCTTTGTGACATGCCAATTTTAACTCTTGATTTAGCTTGCACCCTATGTCCAGCCTACTGTTTGGGGGCCTGTAGGTAACTCCCATCAGGGTCTTTTTGCCCTTACAGTTTCTCAGTTCTATCCATACTGACTCTACATCACCTGATTCTATGTCTCCCCACCCCCACCCCCGCCTCGCAAGTGACTGAATTTCATTCATCACCAACAGAGCCACCCCACCTCCTCTGACAACCTGTCTGTCCTTTCGATAGGATGTGTATCCCTGAATATTCATTTCCCAGCCCTGGTCTTCTTGCAGCCGTGTCTCTGTTATTCCCACAACATCATACTTGCCAAGTTCCAACTGAGCCTCAAGCTCATCCACTTTATTTCTTATACTCCATGCATTCATATATAATACTTTTACTCCCCTCACCTTTCACATCGATTCCTATTGCACTTGGCCATACTCTCCAATCCCTTCCTGAGCTTTCTGCCCCTTTAATTCTGTTGTCTTTCTTAACTTTTCTTATTCTCTCTTTCCCTTTAACTCCATTCTTATATTTCCAGTTCATCCCCTCCCCCCCGCCACTACTTAGTTTAAACACACCCGTGTAGCAGTGGCAAACCTGCCTGCCAGAACGCTGGTGCCCCGCCTGTTAAGGTGCAACCCGTCCCTTCTGTAAAATTCATCCTTACCCCAAAACAGATCCCAGTGGTCCAAGAATCTAAATCCCTGCTCCCCGCACCAGCTCCTCAGCCACACATTCAGATCCCCTATTTCCCTGTTCCTGCCTTCACCAGCACAAGGAACTGGAAGCAAACCGGAGATAACCACCCTGGAGGTCCTGCTTTTCAGCCTTCTTCCGAGTTTTCTGAAGTCACACTGCAAAATGTCTCCCTTCTTCCCCATGTCATTTGTGCCAACATGCACCACCACCTCTGGCTGATCACCTTCTCCCTTGAGGATGCCTTCTCCCTTTCTTCGCCTTTCTACTTCCTCAAAACTACCTGCCCCTCCACCTATCTTCGTATCTGCAAAATTTGCAACACAGCCATCAATTCCATTGTCCAAATCTTTGACATGTAACATTAAAAGGGATTGGACCCAACACAGACCTCTATGGAATACCACTAGTGTCACTGGCAGCCAACCAGAAAAGGGTCCCTTTACTCCCACTCTTCACCTCCTGCCAATCAGCCACTGTTTTATCCATGCTAGAATCTTTCCTGAACACCATGAGCTCGTGGCTTGTTAAGCAGCCTTGTGTGGCACCTTGTCAAAGACCTTCTGAAAATCCAAGTACACAACATCAACAGATTTCTCCTTTGTCTATCCTGCTTGTTATTTCTTCAAAGAATTCCAACAGATATGTCAGGCAAGATTTTCCCTTGAAATCATACTGACTAGGGCCAATTTTACCACGTGGCTCCAAGTAACCCTGAGACCTGTTCCTTAACAATCAACTCCAGTATCTTTCCAGCCACAGAAGTCAGACTAACTGGCCTGTAATTCCCTTTCTTCTACCTCTTTTCCTTCTTGAGTGGAGTGATATTTATGATTTTCCAGTCTACCGGAACCATTACAGAATCTAGCAATTCTTGAAAGATCATTACCAATGCCTCCAAGAGCTCTTCAGCCGCCTCTTTCAGAACCCTGGGGTGTATACCATCTGGGTCAGAAGACTTATCTACTTTCAGACATTTCAGTTTCCCACGAACTTTCTTCTGAGTAATGGCAGCTTCACACATTTCTGACTCCTGACACTCTTGAACTTCCAGTGTACTGCTAGTGTCTTCCACAGTGAAGTAAAGTACTTATTCTGTTCATCTGCCATTTCGATGTCCTACCTCTCCAGCATCATTCTCCAGCGGTCTGATATTCACTCTCGCCTCTCTTTTACATTTTATGTATCTGAAGAAGCTTTCAGTATCCTCTTTAATATTATTGGCTTGCTTACTTTCATAATCCATCTATTCCTTCCTAACTTTTTTAGTTGTCTTCTGTTGGTTTTTAAAAGCTTCCCAAATCCTCTAATTTTTGCTCTATTATATGCCCTCTCTTTGGCTTTTATGTTGGCTTTGACTTCTCTTGTTAGCCATGGTTGTATCATCTTGCCTTAGGAGTACTTCCTCCTCTTTGGCGTGTGTATATCCTGTGTCTTCCGAATTGTTTCCAGAAATTCCAGCCATTGCTGCTCCGCTGTCATCCCTGATGGTGTTCTTTTCCAGTCAATTCTGGCCAAATCCTCTCATGCTTCTGTAATTCCCATTACTCCACTGTAAAAGTGATGCATCTCACTTTACACCTCCTTCTCAAAATTCAACGTGTATTCAATCATGTTATGATCACTGCCCCTAAGGGTTCTTTTACCTTAAGGTCTCTGATCAATTCTGAGTCATTGCACAAGACCCAATCCAGAACAACTGATACCCTAGTGGGCTCAACCACAAGCTGCTCTAAAAAGCTATCTCATAGGTACTCTAGAAATTCTTCCTCCTGGGATCCAGCACCAATCTGATTTTCCCAATCTACCTGCATATTGAAGTCCTCCTCGACTATTGTAACATTGCCCTTTTGGCGTGCATTTTCTATTTCCTGTCATAATTTGTAGGTCACATCCTTGCTACTGTTTGGAGGTCTGTATACAACTCCCACTAGGGTATTTTTACTCTTACAGTTCCGTAGCTCTATATACAATGACTCAACACCTTCCATCCCTATGTCACCTCTTTCAATTGAGTTGATTTCTTTTTTTAGCAACAAAGCAACGACACCCTTCTGCCTTCCTGCCTGTCTTTTCGATATAATGTGTATCTTTGGACATTAAGCTCCCAGCTATAACCTTTCAGCCATGATTCTGTGATGCTTACAACATCATAACTTGCCAATCTGCAACTGTGCTGCAAGTTCATCTACCTTATTCCATATACTGTGCGCATTCAAATATAACACCCTCAGTCCTGTATTCAGCTTTTTTGATTTTGTCCACCTTTTTTTGTTGCGACTCCATCCTGTTGACTGCAACTTTGCCCTATCAACAACATCTTACTGCATATTGCCTCTGTTTGTAAACCAGCTACCCCATCTTCAGCACTATTATCTGCCTTTCCTACGATATTTCTTGCATTAAAATATATGTAGCTCAGGACACTAGTTGCACCATGCTGAACCTTTTGATTCCTAACTTTGTGTGAGGTCTTACCAATATCTGCCTCCACAACTTTTCCACGAACTGTTCTGGCACTCTGGTTTCCATCTCCCTGCTACTCTAATTTAAACCCCACCATACAGCATTAACAAACCTTCCCACTAGGATATTAGTTTCCCTACAGTTCAGATGCAAACCTTGGGCGCAGCTACCTCTCTGTATGTCCTATCAATCACCTCTTCAACCTCCCAAATGATCTGGTGTTCATCTAGTTCCAGCTCCAACTCCTTAACGTGGATTGTTAGAAGCTGCAGCTGGATGTACTTTTCACAGTTGTAGTCGTCAGGGGCACTGGAGGTCTCCCTGCCTTCCCACATCCCGTAAGAGGAGCATTCAGCTACTCTGCCTGGCATCTGTACTATCCTAGCTGAGCAGATATAAAGAAGGGAAGAGGGGAAAAAAAACTTAACCTAGAGAGTTTCTTTCCTTTCCTTTCTCTGACTGAAGCCTCTATTAGTTGAAGCTTCAAAGAGTTAAGGTCTTAAAATCACCATTCTGACTCTGTCCACCCAGATGATGGCTGCTGCACTTGCCCCTGCCTTCCTTTAATTTGCTCTTGTTAATCAATTGCAAGCGGCATATGGTCGCTGGTCAAAGCTCTTTTTCACTGTACCAACTCGCTGCTGCCACCTGTGTACTCAGGCAGTGGATCTGCTTGAAGTCCCCTCCTCTCAAAACTTCTGATGTCAGGATTGGTCACTGACCAAAGCTCTTAAGGCAAGTTAGGGTGGATAAATCCCCAGGGCCTGACAAGGTGTTCCATCAGACCCTGTGGGAAGCTAGTGAAGAAATTGAAGGGGCCCTAGCAGAGGTATCTAAAACGTTCTTTGACATGGGTGAGGTGCTGGAAAATTGGAGAATAGCTAATGTTGTTCCATTGTTGAAAGGCTGTAAGAATAAGCCAGGAATTTATGGGCTGGTGAGTCAGACATCAGTAGTGGAAGGTATTCTAAGGGATCAGATATATACAGTGACATGCAAAAGTTTGGACATCCCTGGTCAAAATCCCTGTAACTGTGAATAGCTAAGCGAGTAAAAGATGACCTGATTTCCAAAAGGCATAAAGTTAAAGATGACGTATTTCTTTAATATTTTAAGCAAGATTACTTTTTTATTTCCATGTCTTACAGTTTCAAAATAACAAAATAGGAAAAGGGCCCAAAGCAAAAGTTTGGGCACCCTGCATGGTCAGTACTTAGTAACACCCCCTTTGGCAAGTATCACAGCTTGTAAACACTTTCTGTAGCCAGCTAAGAGTCTTTCAATTCTTGTTTGGGGGATTTTCGCCCATTCTTCCTTGCAAAAGGTTTCTAGTTCTGTGAGATGCTTGGGCCATCTTGCATGCACTGTTCTTTTGCAGTCTATCCACAGATTTTCGATGATGTTTAGGTCAGGGGACTGTGAGGGCCATGGCAAAAACTTCAGCTTATGCCTCTTGAGGTAGTCCATTGTGGATTGTGAGGTGTGTTTAGGATCATTATCCTGTTGTAGAAGCAATCCTCTTTTCATCTTCAGCTTTTTTACAGATGGTGTGATGTTTGCTTCCAGAATTTGCTGGTGTTTAATTGAATTCATTCTTCCCCCTACCAGTGAAATGTTCCCCGTGCCACTGGCTGCAACACAAGCCTAAAGCATGATCGATCCGCCCCCGTGCTTAACAGTTGGAGAGGTGTTCTTTTCATGAAATTCTGCACCCTTTTTTCTCCAAACATACCTTTGCTGATTGCGGCCAAAAAGTTCTATTTTAACTTCATCAGTCCACAGGACTTGTTTCCAAAATGCATCAGGCTTGTTTAGATGTTCCTTTGCAAAGTTCTGACGCTGAATTTTGTGGTGAGGACGCAGGAAAGGTTTTCTTCTGATGACTCTTCCATGAAAGTCCTATTTGTGCAGGTGTCGCTGCACACTAGAACAGTGCACCACCACTCCAGAGTCTGCTAAATCTTCCTGAAGATCTTTTGCAGTCAAACAGGGGTTTTGATTTGCCTTTCTAGGAATCCTACGAGCAGTTCTCTCGGAAAGTTTTCTCGGTCTTCCAGACCTCAACTTGACCTCCACCATTCCTGTTAACTGCCATTTCTTAATGACATTACAAACTGAGGAAAGGACTACCTGAAAACGCTTTGCTATCTTCTTATAGCCTTCTCCTGCTTTGTGGGCATCATTTATTTTAATTTTCAGAGTGCTGGGCAGCTGCTTAGAGGAGCCCATGGCTGCTGATTGTTGGGACAAAGTTTGAGGAGTCAGGGTATTTATAAAGCTTTGAAATTTGCATCACCTGGCCTTTTCTAATGATGATTGTGAAAAAGCTGTAGCCTTAACAAGCTGATTAAGGTCTGAGACCTTGGTAAAAGTTATGAGAGCTCACATCTCTTGCACGGTGCTCCTTTCCTTTTTTTTTACACCCTAAAATTGTACAAAACAAAAATAATACAGTGATCTTGCTTAAAATGTTGAAAAGAATGTTTCATCTTTAACTTTATGACTTTTGGAGATCAGTTCATCTTCTACTCACTTAACTATTCACAGTAACAGAAATTTTGACCAAAGATGCCCAAACTTTTGCATGCCACTGTATATGTATATCTAAGGGACTGAATTGAGATGTTCAGCATGGCTTTGTGCGTGGTAGGTCATGTCTAACCACTCTTAGTGAGTTTAAAGCAGTGGGTGTTGTCTACGTGGATTTTATCAAGGCCTTTGACAAGGTCCTGCAAGGTCAAAAAGGTTCAGTCACTTAGCATTCAAGATGAGGTAGTAAATTGGATTACACATTGGCTTTGCGGGAGAAGCAGGAGAGTGATAATAGATGCTTGGCAGCATCTGTGGTAAGAGGTACAGTTGATGTTTTGAGCCAAGACCCTTCGTCAGGACTAACTGAAAGAAGAGATAGTAAGAAATTTGAAAGTGGGAGGGGGAGGGGGAGATCCGAAATGATAGGAGAAGACAGGAGGGGGAGGGAGGGAGCTAAGAGCTGGAAAGTTGGTTGGCAAAAGGGATACGAGTCTGGAGAAGAGAGAGGATCATGGGATGGGAAGCCTAGGGAGAAAGAAAGGGGGAGGGGAGCCCAGAGGATGGAGAGCAGGCAAGGAGTTATAGTGAGAGGGACAGAGGGAGAAAAAAGAGAGAGGGAAAAGGAGGGGGGGGGGTAAATAAATAAATAAGGTGCAGCATATGAAGATTTCCTCGTGTTTGCGTAGTAGATGCTTGCCTCTCTGACTTTAGACTTGTGCCTTGTGGTGTGCCACAGGGATTGGTGCTGGTTCAGTTGTTTGTTATCTATATCAACAATCTGGATGATAATTTGTTAAATTAGATGAGCAGATTTACCGATGACACCAAAATGGGGGGTGCAGTGGAGAGTGAGGTAGACTATCAAAGCTTGGAGCGGCATTCAGACCAGCTGGAAAAATGGGCTGAAAAATCCAGATGAATTTTAATGCAGACAAGTGCGAGGTATTGCACTTTGGGAGGACAAACCAGGATAGGACTTGAGACGGTGAGCTGTAGGGCACTGAGGAGGGTGGTAGAACAGAGGGATCTGGGAGTACAAATCTATAATTAATTGAAAATGGTGTCACAGGTATATAGGGCCATAAAGAAAGCTTTTGGTACATTGACCTTCATAAGTTAAAATTTTTAGTACAAAAGATGCAATGTTATGCTGAAGTCGTATAAGATGTTGCTGAGGCCTACTTGGAGTATTGTGTGCTGTTTTAGTCACCTACCTACAGGAAAGATGTCAATAAGATTGTATGAATGCAAAGTACATTAACAAGGATGTTTCCAGGACTTGAGGACCTGAGTTATAGGGAGAGGTTGAATAGGTTAGAATTTTATTCTCTTGAGTATAGAAGATTGAGAGGAGATTCGATGGAGGTCTACAGAGTTATGAGAGGTTATAGATTGGGCAAATGCAAGCAGGCTTTTTCCACTGAGGTTGGGTGAGATTAGAACTAGAGATTATGGGTTCAGGGTGAAAGGTTTAGCTGTGTTCTTCAGCATTCCAATCAATTTTTGTAAATTATCAGCTCCTTCCTTGGCAAATGAGTGCTATAACAACTTCTAATTGGAAGTTCTTAATACCACCTGTGCAAAACAAGCTTTTCACTGTATCTTAGTACCCTTGACAATAATAACCAACACCAATAATCTGAATGAATGACTGCTAATCCAGTTAACTGTCCAGCCTCTGTACAGAATACAGTTTTTAAACCAATTAATTGAAACACTGAGTTGTCAAAGAGCTATGCATATCGCCGACTCTGTTCTGAGCCATTTATTTTGCTACAATCTCTTCTAAGTACCATTCCAATCCATTGAGTTCCATATTAGGCAATTGGAGAGAAGCATTATGTTCATCAAGCCTCTATTTCAACAGAAAGCATCATTGTGAGTTCTACTAGTCATTACCATGATATGTGTCACAGCATAATCATTTTAGTAAGTTTGGTGAGTGAAACTATGATGAAAGTAAAACTATAGCAGTGAATCATTTGTTACTGGATTTTGAGCATCATAAGGTTAGAACTGTCATTGTAGCAATGTGTACCGGTTGTGTAGCTTACTGGGAAAACATCATGATAGTATCTCAACCCACAGTAGATTTAACTGTCTGACTTTTGTTTTGACTGCATCATCCACAGAGCTGAATTTCCATTTCTTTCAGCTTAAATGACCACCACTGAATATACTACCATTCACTTAAATATTCCTCCATATCTCAGACCCAATCATCTATTCAGATTGTAATAGTCATGCGTCATGGAGTAAAGACATAGAGCATCCTTCAGTAATAATTTTACTCCTTTCAGCAATATTGCAGAAGCCTATTTATGAACAAAAATGGGACAGTCCATTGGATGCTGTCTTTCCACAAATGAGAAAATCTACAGATGCAGGAAGTCCAAGCAACACACACAAAATGCTGGAGGAACTCAACAGGCCAGGCAGCATCTATGAAAAAGAGTACAGTTGATCTTTTTGGCCGGAACTGCCCAGCCTGCTGAGTTTCTCCAACATTTTGTGTGTGAGATGCTGTCTTTCAATTATTTCAGAGATTCTAGTCTTTCATTAGCATTAAACATTTGAATGAGGGATTACAGTAACAGTAAAGAGCAAAATTTAAAAAGACATTAACTAGGCTGCGAAGTGCAGGCTACCCAATATTAAAGTAGACTCCTCAAAGCCAAAAGTTGGTGGTATTATGGATAGTGTAGAAGATTCTCAAAAGATACTGTGTGGGATATCTACCAGGTGCAGTTTAATCTGTAAAGGGAGAGTACACAGTCAAAATGCCAGGACCCTTAGGGTTGATGTACAGAGGGATCTTGGGGTCCAAGTCCATAGCTCCCTGAAAGTTGCCGCACAAATTGATAAGGTGGTAAAGAAAGCATATGGCACGCTTGTCTTATTGTGGCGCTGACTTTGAATCAGTAACATGTTGCAGCTTTATAAAACTGGTTAAGCTATGTCTGGAGCATGAAATTCCATTTCAATAGCCTCATATAGAAAGGATGTAGAGACTTTGAAGAGGATACGGGTGATGTATACAGCATGTTGCTTGGATTCAAGGGCATGAGCGTGAGGTTGGACAAATTAGGGTTGTTTTCTTTGGAGCATTGGTAGCTGAGATGGCACCTCATAGAAGTTCATAAAATTATAAAAGGCATTAGCAGAGTAGGCAACCAATATCATTATTTTAGGGTCAAAATATCAAATATTAGAGGGCATGCATTTAGTGTAAGAGGAGGAGTTTCAAAGGAAGTCTGCAGAGCAGGCTTTTAAAAAATAATAATCAGTGATGGGTGTCTTGAAATCACTGCATGGGTAGTGGTGGAAGCAGATGCAATGGGCGTTTAAGAGGCACTTGGATGGGTAATTGGATATGCAAAGAATGCAGAGATTTAATTGAAGAACAAACTACTGGAGGAGCTCAGCAGGTTGGGCAGCATCTGAGGAGAGGGATAGTCAGTGTTTTACATAGAGACCCTACAGTCTCTTGTCTTCTCTTGGATTTTGCTGTTGTTTAGAAGTATTGCATCTAATAACGTAGGGTGTACTCCTTTTCCAACCTTACTGTTATTCTTCATCTTTTTGTAATTGGAGTATGGTGGTAAGCCTTCTGGAAAGCCTATGAAGTTCAACGTAAATTTAATATCAAAGTGCATATACAGTCGCAAGAAAAAGTTTGAACTCTTCGCAGTTACCTGGTTTTCTGCATTAATTACTTGTAAAATGTGGTCTGATCTTCATCTAAGTCACAATAGTAGATGAGTGCAATCTTCCTAAATTAATAACACACAAACAATTGTACTTCTTGTCAATAATGAGTACACCATTTAAACAAACACAGTCTAGGTTCAAAAATGTATGTGAACCTCTGGGGCAATACCTTCTACAATCGCTATTTGAAGTCAGGTGTTCTAATCAATGAAATGAGATTGGAGGTGTGGGTTGTAGAAGTGCCCTGCCCTCTATTTAAAAAGAAAGACACAAGTCAGGTTGCAGACAGAGCCTTTTCTTCTCAAGAAAGATCAGCTTATGTGCACCATGCCTTGATCAAAACAATTGTCAGAGGACCTTAGGAGAATTGTAGAGATGCATGAAGCTGGAAAACGCTACAGAAGCATTTCTGAAGATCTGAGTGTTCATCAGTCTATAGCAAGAGAAACTATCTACAAATGGAGTAAAGTCAGTACTTTTGCTGATCTCCCTAGGAGTGGGCATCCTGTAAAGGTCACACCAAGAGCACAATGTGCAATGCTGAAGGAGGTGAAAAAGAACCTAAGGATAACAGCAAAAGGCCTGCAGAAATCTTTAGAACTTGCTAAAGTCTCTGTTCACGTGTCTGCTATAAGAAAAAGACTGAACAAGAGCAGTGTTCATGGAAGGACACCTCGGAGGAAACCACTGCTTTTCAAAAAAAATCCTGCACATCTCAAGTTTTCAAAAGACCACCTGGATGTTCCAGAACGCTTCTGGGACAGTGTTCTGTGGTTAGATGAGACAAAAGCTGAACTTTTTGACAGAAACGCACACTGCTATGTTTGGAGGGAAAAGAGCACTGTTCTCCAACACCAAAGCCTCATCCCAGGTGTGAAACATGGTGGAATGAGCATCATGGTTTGGGATTGCTTTGCTGCATCAGGGCCAGGACAACTTCCAATCATTGAGGGAGCAATAAATTCAAAATTGTATCAGAACATTTTATAGGAAAATGTCAGGGTAGTGGTCCATCACCTGAAGTTTAGTAAAATTTGGATGATTCAACAAGACTATTATCCAAAACACAAGTGTAAATCAACAACAGAATGGTTTAAAAAGAAGAAAATTTGTGTTTTGGAATGACTAAGTCAGAGTCCGGACCTTAACCCAATTGAGATGCTGTGGAATGACCTGAAGAGGGCTGTTCATGCAAGGTATCCCAGAAATATTGATAAACTGAAAGAGTTTTGTATGGCAAAGTTGTCAAATATTCCTCCTCTCTGTTGTGCAAATCTGATCGGCAGCTACAGGAAATGTTATTGGTTCTATCAGTTATTAAATACAAGGGTTCACATTTATTTTCCAGCCTGGACTGTGAATGATTAAACAATGTGTTCAATAAAGATATGAAATAACAGAATCAATAAATGACTGCCCAAATTGGGCATTTAACCAAAGTGCAGAAGACAACAAACTGTGCAAATACAAAAATAAATAAATAATAAATATTGGGAACATAAAGTGTCCTTGAAAGTGGGTCCATTGGTTGTGGGAACATTTCAATGACAGGGCAAGTGAACTTATCCCCTTTGGTTCAAGAGCTTGATGGTTGAGGGATAATAATTGTTCCTGAACCCCGTGGTATGAGTCCTGAGGCTCCTGTACCTTCTTAATGAGGGCAGCAGTGAGAAGAGAGTATGGCCTAGATGCTGGGGATATCTGGTGATGGATACAGCATTTCGTGTAGATGTGATCAATGATGGAAAGGGTTTTACCAGTAATAGACTGGGCCATATCCATTACTTTTTGTAGGATTTCCCGTTCAAGGGAGTTGGTGTTCCTATACCAGACTCTGATGCAGCCAGTTACTATATTCTCTATTACACATCTATAGATGTTTGTCGAAGTTTAGATGTCAAGCTGAATCTCTGCAAACTCCTAAGGAAGTAAAGGTGCTGCTGTGCTTACTTTGTAATTGCATATGTGCTGGGCCCAGAATGAGTCCTCCAGAATAATAACACTGAGGAACTTAAAGTTGCTGATCACACCACTTCTGATCCTCTGATGAGGACTGGCTCATGGAACTCTGATTTCCTTCTCCTGAAGTCAATAATCAGCTCCTTGGTCTTGCTGACGTTGAGTAAGAGGTTGTTGTTATGACATGTCTCCGCCAGATTTTCAGTCTCCCTCCTATATGCTCATTCATCACTGCCTTTGATTTGGCCTACTACGGTGGTATTGTCAGCAAACTTGAATATGCATTGGAGCTGTGCTTAGCCACACAGTCAAGCAAGTAGAGCAGGGGGTTAAGCACACAGCCTGTGGTGCACCTTTACTGATGGAGAACATGGAGGAGATATTATTGCCAATTCTATAATGATAAATAGCTCAAGAATTCCATGGCAAGCGTGTGTGATTAGTCCTTTTGAACACTGTTCTATTTGCATGAATCTATAAAAGTCATTAATTTAATGAGGTGTAGGGAAGTGAGGAAGGGACAAATGATGCGCCTAGTAACATGGGCCTAAGTGTCCTAGTTTCTATTAGGAAGATTCACCAATCCGGTGAAATTATGACAGTCTTTCTATCTGCTGTAATATGTAAAAGATGATCTTAGAATGAATGAGAATTGTTCTAAAAATAAAATGTTTGCAAATATTTTGCTGAAACAGCATAATAGAAAGACATTAAGATATTAACCCAGATATTGCTGGCCTGGGAAATGTACATCAAACTTGTATTGTGCAGTGAGCCAATGAACTCTTCATTCTGAGGGCACACTGCCACAAAATTCTTTCATGCACGAGACCTGTGGAGAAAATGGTGAAATGCAATTAAATGATAGTGTGGGAAGGGAACTGAAACTCTTGGTTAAATTATTAGTCAGTAGTGAAGCATTGGAGCTTCAAAGATTATCAAGAACGTTTAGGATTGGGGACAAAGGGCAGGGGAGAAATGTGGTGCTGCCATATAGGTGATCAAGTGCACAATTGACTGCTGGATGTAATGTATAGACAAGTTCAATATTGAGATCTGTGAACATTGGGATTATGATTAGCTGCTTGTAGAACTGGTATCAAGACAGGTTGAGTGAGTTGGGGGATTTTGGGGGAGGACCATTATCAGAGTTTTTAAATGTAAAATTTCTTTGGAAGCTGAAATTAATTTTTTTATTGTCACATGTACTGAGATATGGTGAAAAGCTTATCTTGCATGCTGTTCATACAGATTAATTCATTACACAGTGCATTGAGTACAAGGTAGAACAACCAGAATGCATAATAAAGTGTTACAGCTGCAGAGACAGTACAGTCGGGTGACCAATAAAGGTGCAAGATTATAACAAGGTAGATTTTGAGGTCGGGTCCATCTTAGTATACTACAGAACCGTTTAATAGTCTTACAACAGTAGGGTCAAACTGTTCTTGGACCTAGTGGTATGTGCTTTCAGGTTTTTTGTATCTTATACCTGTTGGAAGAGGGGAGAAAAGAGTATTTGGGGTGGGTGGGCAGTTTATGCTGGGTGCTTTACTGGGACAATGAGAAGTGTAGACAATGCATGAAGGGAAGGCTGGCCTCTGTGATTTACTGACACTTAATCCAGCACATAATTCTCCGTAACTTCCGCCATCTCCAATGGGATCCCACCACCAAGCACATCTTTCCCTCCCCCACTTTCTGCTTTTCGCAGGAATCGCTCCCTATGTGACTCCCTTGTCCATTCATCTCTCTCCATTGATCTCCCTCCCGGCACTTATCCTTACTAACAAAGCAAGTGCTACACGTGCCTCTACAGCTCCTCCCTCAATGCCATTCAAGTCCCACAACAGTCCTTCCAGATGAGGCGACACTTTACCTGTGAGCCTGTTGGGGTCATCTATTGTATCTGGTGCTCCCAATGTGGTCTTTTGGTATATTGGTGAGACCTGATGTAGATTGGGAGACTGCTTCGCCAAACATGAAAAAGCAGAATCTCCCAGTGACCACCCACTTTAATTCCACTTTCCGTTCCCATTCCGACATGTCCATCCATTGCCTCTTCTACTGTCACAATGAGGCCACGCTCAGGTTGGAGGAGCAACACACTGTATTTCTCCAACCTGATGACATGAACATGGATTTATTGAATTTCCAGTAATCTCCCCCTGCCCCCACCTTCTCTATTCTCCATCCCCTTTCCCTCTCTCAGCTTATCTCCTGCCTGCCTATCGCATCCCTCAGGTGCTCCTCCCCCTTTTTTCTTTCCCCTGTGACCTTCTGTCCTCTCCTATTAGATTCCCCCTTCACCAGCCCTGTATAGTGGCATGCAAAAGTTTGGGCACCCCGGTCAAAATTTCTGTTACTGTGAATAGCTAAGCGAGTAAAAGATGACCTGATTTCCAAAAGACATAAAGTTAAAGATGACACATTTCTTTAATGTTTTAAGCAAGATTGCTTTTTTTATTTGCATCTTTTACAGTTTCAAAATAACAAAAAAGGAAAAGGGCCCAAAGCAAAAGTTTGGGCGCCCTGCATCGTCAGTACTTAGTAACACCCCCTTTGGCAAGTATCACAGCTTGTAAACACTTTTTGTAGCCAGCTAAGAGTCTTTCAACTCTTGTTTGGGGGACTTTCACCCATTCTTCCTTGCAAAAGGCTTCTAGTGCTGTGAGATTCTTGGGCCGTCTTGCATACACTGCTTTTTTGAGGTCAATCCACAGATTCTCGATGATGTTTAGGTCAGGGCACGTGAGGGCCATGGCAAAACCTTCAGCTTGCGCCTCTTGAGGTACTCCGTTGTGGATTTTGAGGTGTATTTAGGATCATTATCCTGTTGTAGAAACAATCTTCTTTTCATTGTCAGCTTTTTAACAGATGGTGTGATGTTTGTTTCCAGAATTTGCTGGTACAGGTGTCCCCCGCTTTTCGAACGTTCGCTTTACGAAACCTCACTGTTCCGAAAGATCTACATTAGTTACCTGTTTTCGCTAACAGAAGGTGTTTTCAGTGTTACGAAAAAAGGCAGCGCGCGCCCTGAGCAGCCAAGCTCCTCCCCCGGAACTGCATTCTAGCCAGCATTGCTTAAACACGTGCCTGTGAGCAGCAGTTAGCAAGATGAGTTCTAAGGTATCGGAAAAGCCTAAAAGAGCTCGTAAGGGTGTTACACTTAGCGTAAGACTAGACATAATTAAGTGTTCGTGGTGAACGAAGTAAGGACAAAGTGAGTTTGGCTTGTGGAAGTTGACGAAGATGATGTTGAAGAGGTTTTGGCATCCCATGACCAAGAACTGATAGATGAAGAGCTGATGCAATTGGAAGGGGAAAGGATAACAATGGAAACTGAATGCAATAGCGAACGGACCGAAAGTGAAATCGTACAGGAACTGAATGTGAAGCAACTGCGTGAGATTTTCGCTGCAATGATTGCAGAAAAGTATGACTTTAATTTTGAAAGGGTACGTAGATTTAGAGCATATTTGCAAGATGGTTTGGGTGCTTACAAAGAACTGTATGATAGAAAAATGCGCGAGGCTAAGCAGTCAAGCAAGCCTTCCACATCAGCCACAGCAGACGACGAACCTCGACCTTCAACATCGAGGCAGGCAGACATAGAAGAAGATGACCTGCCTGCCCTGATGGAAACAGACGACAATGAGATGACACCCCACTGTCCCACCACCCCAAACCCCAGGCCGCGGACCAATACATTGCTGCAGAGAATGTAGCGGTAGCCGGGATGCACCCAACACATCTTTAAGAAAAAAACCGAAATAAACAAGGTAATTAATTAGGTGCCGTCCGGCACGTAAATGTCGGCTCAGATCAGAGGTGATTGCCGATTGCGTTGCCTCTCATCTGGGCCGATATTTACGTGCCAGGTGGCACCTAATTAATTAGCTTGTTTATTTCGGCTTTTTTCTTAAAGATGTGCTGGGTGCATCCTGGCTACCACTGCATGCTGCGCAGGTCGGTATCAGTCGGCGGCCTGGAGGTTGGGGACCACTGCACAACCCCAACCTCTGACGACTCAGCCTAACACACCGTCATCAATGTGCTCGGTGCTGTCTTCCCAATTCCAGTAAGTGATACTACACTGTACATACATCATTTCTACTTTATATAGGCTGTATATTTTTATGTATTATTTAGTATGATTTGGCAGCTTCATAGCTTAAAGGTTACTGGAGTGAGTGTTTCTGCCGAGAGTGCTTGCGTGAGATTTTGCATGAGAACAGTGCGGCAATGATTGTAGAGAAGTATTTCTACTTTATATAGGCTGTGTATTTATCATATCATTCCTGCTTTTACTATATGTTACTGTTATTTTAGGTTTTATGTGTTATTTGACATGATTTTGTAGGTTATTTTTTGGGTCTGCGAACACTCACAAATTTTTCCCATATAAATGGTAATTGCTTCTTCACTTTATGACATTCTGGCTTACAAACCATTTTTACAAACCATTTCATAGGAATGCTCTACCTTCGGATGGCGGGGGGAAACCTGTATTTAATTGAATTCATCTTCCCTCTACCAGTGAAATGTTCCCCGTGCCGCGGGCTGCAACACAGGCCCAAAGCATGATCGATCCACCCCCGTGCTTAACAGTTGGAGAGGGGTTCTTTTCATGAAATCCTGCACCCTTTTTTCTCCAAACATACCTTTGCTCATTGCGGCCAAAATTCAGCATCAGAAGTTTGCAAAAGAACATCTAAACAAGCCTGATGCACTTTGGAAACAAGTCCTGTGGACTGATGAAGTTAAAATAGAACTTTTTGGCCGCAATGAGCAAAGGTATGTTTGGAGAAAAGAGGGTGCAAAATTTCATGAAAAGAACACCTCTGTAAAAAAAAAAAGCGCTGAAGGTGAAAAGAGGATAGCTTGTACAACAGGACAGTGATCCAAAACACACCTCAAAATCCACAATGGACTACCTCAAGAGGTGCAAGCTGAAGGTTTTGCCATGGCCCTCACAATCCTCCGACCTAAACATCGAGAATCTGTGGATAGACCTTTATAGAGCATTGCATGCAAGACGGCCCAAGAATCTCACAGAACTAGAAACCTTTTGCAAGGAAAAATGGGCAAAAATCCCCTAAACAAGAATTGAAAGACTCATAGCTGGCTACAGAAAGCGTTTACAAGCTGTGATACTTGCCAAAAGGGGTGTTACTAAGTACTGACCATGCAGGGTGCCCAAACTTTTGCCTTGGGCCCTTTTCCTTTTTTGTTATTTTGAAACTGTAAAAGATGGAAATTAAAAAAAAGTGATCTGGCTTAAATCATTAAAGAAATGTGTCATCTTTAACTTTATGCCTTTTGGAAATCAGTTCATCTTTTACTCGCTTAGATATTCACAGTAACAGAAATTTTGACTAGGGGTGCCCAAACTTTTACATGCCACTGTATCTCTTTCACCAATGAACTTCGCAACTCTTTACTTCACCCTTTCTCCCCACCGCCACCGTTTCACCTGTCACCTTGAGTTTCTCCCTCCACTCCCCCACCCCCTAACTCTGACTCCTCATTTTTTTCTCTCCACTCCTGCTGAAGGATGTCAGCCCAAAATGTTGACTGTACTCTTTTCCATAGATGCTGCCTGGCCTGCTGAGTGCCTCCAGCATTATGTGTGTGTTATTTGGATTTCCAGCAACTGCAGATTTTCTCTTTCATTTGTGATATACTGAGCTGTGTCCAGAACTCTTTCTGATCTATTGTGGTTGTAGATAGATACTTTATTGATCCCAAAGGAAATTACAGTGTCACAGTAGCATTACAAGTGCACAGATATACAAATACTAGAAGAGAAGTAAAAAAGAATAAAAATATAAGTTACTTCAGACAGTCTAATGGGGGTGGGAGGGTGGTCATCACTTCCCCGGCTATAGTTTGACACATTATAGAGCCTAATGGCCGTGGGTAAGAATGACCTCACAGCAGTTTTTGAAGCAGCACAGTTGTCTTAGTCTACTACTAAAAGCGCTTCTCTGTTCAGTCAAGGTAGCATGCAGAGGGTGAGAAACATAGTCCAGAATTGCCAGGATTTTCCATAGGGTCCTTGGGTAGAGTTGTTGCTGTACAAACTGTAGTGCATTCTGAGAGGATGCTTTATATAGAGCATCACTAAGAATTGGTGAGGGCTGATGGGGATATTCCAAATTTCTTCAGGAAGTGGAAGTGTTTGTGAGCTTTCTTGGCCATGCCATGGCATCTACTTGGTTGGACCACACAGGTGACATTCGCTCCCAGGAACTTGAAGATCCTCTGGCTAGAATTTTATCATTTGAAGTTGGGCTGGAAGTAGGTCTTACCTGTCTTGGGAAGGCCTGCTTCTACATTATCAACCACAGGTGTTAAATTATTCTGCTTTCCTGAGAGGTATCATATTTTAATACGGAAGATCCTGTTATTGTTAGATGGATAAAACTCTGCATACTTGAAACTCTGTTAGTGGAGCTGCTTCAGAATGCGTAAGTTTTTTTACACAGAGAGTGGTGAGTGCATGGAATGGGATGCCGGCGGCGACAGTGGACGCAGAAACGATAGGGTCTTTTAAGAGACTCCTGGATGGATACATGGAGCTTAGAAAAATAGAGGGCTATGGGTAAGCCTAGGTAGTTCTAAGGTAAGGACATGTTCGGCACAGCTTTGTGGGCCGAAGAGCCTGTATTGTGCTGTAGGTTTTTTATGTTTCTGTGACTCCAAACAAAAATATAAAATTTACAAATCAGTCCTTTTTATGCGCGAGTTCAGTTCTGTAATTTCATCCTTAATTATTATTTGAAATAATTAGCATTTTAGTTAAATGTAAAAAAAATTGTGAGCTGATGTTGAATATTAGCAATATTGATGCTCAGATGAAAAATTGTAAAGACTATAAACCCTCTTGCAGACCTAAAATCTAAAAAAATTATTTAAATTGTGACTAACAATATAGCATAAAGTAGTAATCTAAAATGTATATTCTAAATAATTAGTTCATAGTTCATTTAGGCTTGTTTCCTTGATAATTTAATTGTGTAGCACTTTATTCGGTGGTGTACAATCTTTCCAGGTATGAAGTTCATAATAACCATTTCCGAGTTGTTTTATACTACTCAGAAATCAAAAGTGAGTCCCCTTTTCAAACTAATGTGACTCTTGCATCAGGGCAATATAGGATGTTATTTTCTAAGCAGTGCTCTTTTTGAGCAATGCTGGGATGCATTTAGTTCATTTTTCTTCAGGTGTTGCTGGCAAGGCTAGTGTTTATTACATATCGTTAATTCCCTGTGAACTTGGGGACATAGCCTCAAGATTTTGGGGATTAGATTTGGGGCGGAGATGAGGAGGAACTGCTTTTCCCAGAGAGTGGTGTATCTGTGGAATTCTCTGTCCAGTGAAGCAGTGGAGGCTACATCAGTAAATATATTTAAGACAAGGTTGGGTAGAGTTTTGCATAGTAGGGGAATTAAGGGCTATGAGGAAAAAAGCGGATAGGTGGAGATGAATCCATGGCCAGATCAGCCATGATCTTATTGAATGGCAGAGCAGACTCAATAGGCCAGATGGCTTACTCCTGCTCCTATTTCTTATGTTCCTATGTAATATTGTGCTAAGCCAGGTTGCTGTTCTGACAAAGCTATTTCCGTAGTGTAGGAATTCCAAGATTTAGAACAAGTGGAATGATGGTATATTAATTTGAGGTCCTGATCCTTATTGGTAGGAGCTGTAGATTTTAGAGATGCAGGTGAATTTTGTATTTCATTCTGCAGTGTAGTGGTTTTAATTTTCGAAAGGTTCAGGTAAGGTATCTTTGGATTGGAAAGTAGCATTGTAATCAAAGAAGTGAGATGGCCAGCAGCAAGAAACTGCCAGTGAATTAGCATAATGGCTGTCACAGGGAAGACATTAGAACAGGGGTAGGCAACCTACGGCCCGCGAGCAAATATTGAGATACTATGCTTATCCGGCCCGTGAGCGATTTTTCCTTATTCTGAGTGTTTCACGCGACCACACTGATTGACATGCATGGCATACACTGGCCCCAGGTTCCGTTTTGTTCCAAACCAAACTCTGGTATATACGAATGACGGGAAGGCAGATTACCCTATTAACATGTATTAGATACTCTCCGTGTACGTGAAGGTTTTCAGATGGGATCTTTCAAACTTGTAAACAGAAACAGCGTCTCTGTGTTTTAACAAGAAATCCATGCTAAATATCCAGATATTTACATATGCTACGATACTTGTTGAATAACTGGCGTTTCAAAATAAAATTAAAGAAAAAAATTCCAATGGCAATGAATGCAAAACGCAGGAAGGTAGACGCTGAGTGCCGAAAAAGCAGTGAAAATGAAGGAAATACCCGTGCCAGCTACAAAGTCTCGAAATGTATTGCAGAAAGGATTAAGCGTTTTACAGATGGAGAGTTTGTGAAAGAATGTTTACTGGCAGTGGTGGATAGTGTTTGTCCTGAAAAGAAATCTTTATTTGCATCTATCAGCCTGTCAGCAGGAACGATCACACAGCGAGTTAAAGAAATGTCAGCAGATGTTAAAAGTTGTTTAAGGGATGCCTGCAACGAATTGCATTTTTTTTTCCAATTGCGTTTGATGAGAGTACAGACTTGAGAGACACTGCTGAACTTGCAGTGTTTGTGCGAGGAGTGACCTCAACTTTTCAAATTTTTGAAGAGCTTATTCAACTAATTCCTATGAAGGACACTGTTACTGGAGCAGACATTTTTGAAGCTTTGCAGAAAATGATGTCAGAAATGAAACTTAATGTGTCAAAGCTAATTGGTATCACAACTGATGGGCTACCAGCAATGGTGGGACAGAAAAACTAAACTGAGTTCTTTGATTACTAATTGGCATCCTTGGTTAAGCACAAATGATTTTCTAGCATGTGTTGTTCATTAATTTGAGGCAAAACATAGCAAGATGTATTTAAATGGATAATTCCCATATTTCATGTTTTTTATGGCATTTATCTGGCCCACCATCCGCTCATTAATACGCGATCCAGCACACAGAGACAAAAAGGTTTCCGACCCCTGCATTAGAAGCTGTTATGAAAGATGGTATACAGCAGTACATCTAGAAAAATACAACATAATCAGGAAAAATTAAGGATAGTGAGTATGGTCTTGTGAGGGGCAGATCATGCCTCACGAGCCTGATTGAAATCTGAGGATGTGACAAAGCACATGAATGAAGTTAGAGGAATGGACATGGTGTATATGGATTTTAGAAAGACATTTGTAAAGGTTTTCCATGGTAGGCTCATTTAGAAAGTCAGGAGACATGGAATCAAGGGAAATTTGGCTGTAAGGAATTGGCTTGGCTTGCCCATAGAAAGCAGAGGGTGGTAGTAGATGGATTCTTCCAAGGGGTTGGTTTCAAAAGTTTCAAAGGTATACTTAATGTCAGAGAAACGTATACAATATACTTCCTGAAATGCTTTTTCTTTGCAAACATCCATGAAAACAGAGGAGTGCCCCCAAAGAATGAATTACAGTTAAATGTTAGAACTTCAAAGTCCCCCCCCCCCCCCCAGCTCCCCTCCCTCCTGCGGTGACAGCGGTGTTTTGCAGTGATTTGTTCTGGAACCTCTGCTGTTTGTGATTTTTATAGATGATTATTCCTGAATAAAGAAAAGGTATTTTAGTAAGTTCGCAGGTGACATGAATGTTGGTAGAATTGTGGATTATGGAGGGTTGATGTAGGTTGCAACAGTCTGAGAGTGGTAGATGGAATTCAACCCAGAAAAGTGTGAAGCAATGCACTTTGAAAGGTTGAATTTGAAAGCAGAATAGAGCGTTAATGGCAGGATTCTTAGCAATGTGGAAGAACAGAGGGGTCTTGGAGTCTGTTTCCTAGATCCCTCAAAGTTCCTGTGTAAGTTGATAGGGTTGCCAAAAAGGCAAATGGTGTGTTAGGCTTCATTTGTCAGGGAGTTCAAAAGCCACAAGGTAATGTTTATCTTCATGACCACATTCATAAGAAAACTGAATATGCCTTTCACAACTCTACTTTAGGTTCTTTGCCCATATCCAAAGCTACTTCAAATGAAGCTGGAAACGGATGAAGCTTTAGCACCAAAAGAAATACTAATTTTAGTTATTTGTGAAGCAAACACCTAGCATACGTGAAAACTGTTGAATAACCTCCCAGGACGGGGGAAAAGATGGCGCGACGGCAGCGCGCGTGGCCACTTCGGTGATGATATCTGTTATCTGTCAAGTAGGGGACCGTGCACAATTCTGATTTGATGGAGATAGATGTGAGAGCACGGAGGAACATCTGGAAAATTTCTGAAATGCCCACTTCGCTGCCGCTGCTACTGTGTGGTAACCGGGACCTCTGGAGCTGAAGGCCTTGAAATCCTCGGCTTTGCATGTTTCAGCTGCCAGGGAGAGGTTGAAGGTGCTCGGCAGAGGATGGCGCTCGGGAGGCTGTATCGGAGAGGCTGGTCAGAAGCTCAAAGTTTTCGGTCGGATGGACTCAGAGTCGGCTGCTTCCAAGGTATCGGCAAGTTGACGGTGCCTGGAGGTTTATGGCAGGGAGTTTCTCCCTTTTGCCACCTGCTATCGGGGATTCCGGAGTCAATCGACTTGGGACTTTGAGACTTTTTTTTACTGTGCCCATGGTCTGTTCTTCATCAAATTATGGTATTGTTTTGCACTGCTGTAACTATATGTTATAATTATGTGGTTCTGTCAGTGTTAGTCTTTGGTCTATCCTGTTTTCTGTGATATCACTCTGGAGGAACATTGCATCATTTCTTAATGCATGTATGCATTTCTAAATGACAATAAAAGAGGACTGAGTGTTCTTATGATCTAAAAAAAAAATCCTTAAATAGGTGTATTGAATGGCACTAATGCAACTCCAGAAATGAATCTTAAAGAAATGCAGCAGAAGTCCACCAGCCCACCATGCCTGCACTAGTTTGTTGAAAGAATTGAAAATCAAAAGAAGAATTGCAAGTGTTGGAAACATGAAATAAAATAAAATGCTGGAGGTTCTGAAAATCAGGACACATTAATGGGAAGAGAAACTGAGCTGATGCTGCAGATTGAAGACCCTTGTCAGGATTGGAAAGGAGACAAGGCAAATTTAAAGGTATAGGGAGGAATTTGTTTTTTTTAAATTTTTAGGGATGCAGCACAGAGTAGGTCCTTCTGCCCCTTCCAGCAATCCCACAACCCTGATCAACACTAACATAATCATGGGACAATCTACAATGACCAATTAACCTACCCAGTACAATCTTGGACTTTGGGAGGAAACCAAAGCATTCCGTGGGAAAGACATATAGACATTCCTTACAGTGATAGCAAGGCTATTGGAAAGGATTCTTAGCTGTAGGATTTGCTCACATTTAAGAAGAATATGAAATAATTAGAGATAATCAATATGGCTTTGTGTGGAGCATGTCATGCCTTACAAAGTAAAGGAAGTGATTAAAATCATTGATGGGAGATCAGTAGATTTTGTCCACATAATATTTTACAGAGCCCCTCAGGGTAAACTAATCCAGAAGATTAAGATACGTAGACCCTGGAGAAGCATCTCGTCCCAAAACATTGACTGTTTATTCATTTCCATTGATGCTGCCTGACCTGCTTTTTCTGTGTGTTGCTGTGGATTTCCAGCATCTGCAGACTTTATTGTGTTTATGATTTGCTGCTCCATGATCAATTGTTAGTTTGGATTGAAGACTGGTTTGTTCATAAGACAGAGGATAATGCTGTTGAGCTGTTATATTGACTGAGGTCTGTGACCAGTGTGTTCTACAGGGATCAATGCTGAGGCTTTAGTTGTTTGTGATGGACATACATGATGTGGATGAAAATGTAAAGGGGCTGATTAGTAAGTTTGCTGATTGTGCAAACCTTGGTAAAGAAATTTGTCAAAGGATACAGCTGGATTTTGATACTCTGCAGGTATGGTAGAGAAATAGCAGATGGAGTTTAGTCTCTGCAAGTTTGAGATATTACACTTTAGAAGGTCAAATATAAGGAGAAAGTATAGAGTTAATGGCAGGACCCTTAACACCAGGCGTCCCCAACCTTTTTTGCACCGCGGACCGGTTTAATATTGACAATATTCTTGCGGACCGTCCAACCGGTGGACGTGTTAATCACGACCGAAATATAGGTGATAAGTCAACTATAAGTCACTTATAAGTGGCTAATACACTCAATTTAGTTTCTAAAGGGGTTTATCTAACAAATTTAATATTAAACACATAGCGCATATTTTCCTCGCATGAATATAGTGATAAGTCAATTATAACAGGTCCCAAACCTCTGGGCTGCAAGCCGAGGTTAGGTTAATTGATTAGGTGCTGCCTGGCACGTAAATGCCAGCCCAGATCAGTGGTGACGCAATCAGCAATCACCTCTGATCTGGGCCGACATTTACGTGCCAGGCGGCACCTAATTAATTAGCTTGTCTATTTCAGCTGTTTCTTAAAGATGTGCTGGGTGTGTTCCGGCTACTGCTGTACTGCTGCATTCTTCGTGGCCCGGAGGTCGGGAACCACTGAATTATAAGTCACTTATAGGTCAATAGCATCATAACATTTTAAGTAACGTTTGGATATTAAACACACCGCACATATTTTCCTCATATGAACATGTAAAATCATTGCTACACACCAATATCGCTGAATCAATGGGAGCCCTGGGCTTGTTTCCCTGCAACAAGACGGTCCCATCAAGGGGTGATGGGAGACAGCAATACTCGAAGGGGGTTCCTTATGTCCAGTCTATTCCACAATTTAGTTTTCGTTGCATTCATTGCAGAAAACTCCGCTTCGCAGCGATATGATGTTGGAAATGGAAACAATGTTTTCAGTGCTTTCGTGGCTATCTCAGGACATTCAACCTTGACTTTGATCCAGAATGCCGGCAGAGGTGTTATGTCAAACATACTTTTCAGCCCACCGTCATTTGTAAGCTCGAGGAGATCTTTTTCCCGTGCTGACATGGAAGATTCACCAGAAACATTCACAAATGTGAGTCCGTCCGTGGACTCACTTTACACCGCACGCTGTCGGAGCAGTGCTGCCGGGATAATCAAGGACAAGACCCACCCAGCTAACACACTTTTCGTCCCTCGTCCCTCTTCCCTCTGAGAGAAGGCTCAGGAGCTTGAAGACTCGTACGGCCAGATTTGGGAACAGCTTCTTTCCAACTATGATAAGACTGCTGAACGGACCCTGACCCGGATCTGGGCCATACCCTCCAAATATCCGGACCTGCCTCTCGGCTTTTTTACACTACCTTACTTTCCATTTTTCTATTTTCTATTTATGATTTATAATTTAAATTTTTAATATTTACTACCGTTTTGTAATCCAGGGAGCGGGAAGCGCAGAATCAAGTATCGCTGTGATGATTGTACGTTCTAGTATCAATTGTTTGGCAACATTAAAGTATAAAGTATGGGTAAAGTATAAAATGAGTCACGGACCCATTCCTTTGCACGTGTTGGGTCATTTGCATCTTGGGTCACTGATGACCTCGAGTGCGTTAAATTTCAACAGTGGGTGTGACAGGGAATGAGGAAAGGTGCAGCTGACTCATATCGTTTCATATCGCCAAATCATAATCATTTCCTTGCGGCCCGGTAGCACATGCTTTGCAGCCCGGTACCGGTCCGTGGCCCGGTGGTTGGGGACCACTGCTTAACGGCATTGATGTACAGGGGAGTCTTGGACTCAAGGCTATAACTCCCTGAAAGTGGCAATGCAAGAAGATAGAAGGGTAAAGAAATTGCCATGGCATGCTTGTCTTCATCAGTCAGGTATTGAGTATAAGAGCCAGGAAGTCACATTGCAGCTGTATAAAGCTTCAGTTAGGCTACATTTGCATGCAGTTCTGGTCAGCCAATTACAGAAAGAATGTTGAGAGAGTACAGCAGAGGTTCACCAAGAATTGATTCTGGACTTCAGAAATCTTCATTAAGCGATTAGTAGTGGAAAGGGTAAGTTTCAAGTTTCTGGGTGTCCACAGCCTATGGACTTACTTTCCAGAACTCTTCATATCATGTTCTCAATATTTATTGCTTATTTACTTATTGTTATTATTATTTTGGGGATTTTTTGTATTTGCACAGTTTGTTTTCTTTTGTACATTGGTTGTCTACTCTGCGGTTTTTCATTGATTGTATTGTGTTTCATAGTATTTACTGTGAAAGCCTGCAAGAACATGAATCTCAGGGTAGTATAGTATGATACTGGTGTACTTTGATAATAAATTTACTTTGAACATCTCTGAAGATCTTTTCTGGGCCCAACATATTGATGCAATTACAAAGAAGGCACAACAGCAGCTATATTTCATTAGGAGTTTGAGGAGACTTGGTAAGTCACCAAGGTCTCCTACAGATTTCTACAGATGTACCATTCTGAGTGGTTGCATTACCATCAGGTATGGAGGGGCCACTGCATAAGATCAGGGAAAAAGCTGCAGAAAGTTGCAAACTCAGCCAGCACCATCATGGGCACTAGCCTTACCAGCATCAAGGACATCTTCAAAGTTCAATACCTCAAAAAGGTAGCATCTGCCATTAAGGACACCAGTCATCCAGGACTTGCCATCAAGGAGGAGGTACAGGAGCCTGAAGACACACACTCAATGTCTCAGGGTCACTTCTTCCCCTCCGCCATCAGATTTCTGAATAGACAATAAACTCATGCACCCTACCTCAGTATTTTTTTCATATTTTGCTCTCTATTTGCACTATCGTTATTTATTGTAATTTATATTTTTAATATGTATCGCACTACACTGTTGCTGCAAAACAAATTTAATGACCTACTGTATGCCAGTGATATTAAACCTGATTCTGGTTCTGTATCATTTGGCTTTTGTGCCATTTAACTTGGCTTTGGTTGGATAGTATTTTATCGTTATTTACCTGCCTTAAATTTTATTCATTATCTAAGAACCTTTATTTAAGTTGTGTGAGAATCTTCAGCCTTTCTCAGGACCAAAAGAAAAATCCACATTTCCACAACTCATTGGGAAACAGTATTAGCTATAATGAGAGGTTGAAAAAATGGATTGTTTTCTCTGGAGCATCAGCGATTGAAGCTTATAGAGATTAAACAATGAGAGCTATAGCTAGATTAGCCAGTCTTTTTCTCAAGGTAGAAATGTTAGAAACTAGAGGACATAGGTTTAAGGCGGCTGGGAAAATGTTTAAAAGAGATGTGCAGGACAGGCAACACACATAAAAGTTGCTGGTGAACGCAGCAGCGTTCCCCAGCAACGTTTTTTCCTCGTGTGAGTAGGACAGGTTTTGTTTTAGACAGTAGTAACTGCCTGCAACATGCTGTTGGGGTGTTGACAGAATTGGATATGATAGTGATGTTTAAACAAGTGAATGAGCATATTGGAATAGAGGGATATAGATCATGTGCAAGAAATAAGTTTAGTTTAACAGGTGGATGTAGAAAGAGTATTTACACTTGTTGAAAATTTAGAATTTGGAACTGACTTCCCCGTATAAACCCACGTCATCTCATTAAATTACTGCAAGAAGTTGCTAAGACAGGGACACAAAAGTGGACCACATTGTATTAAAAGCTTTTGTGCCATTTAACTTGGCTTTGGTTGGATAGTATTTTATCGTTATTTACCTGCCTTAAATTTTATTCATTATCTAAGAACCTTTATTTAAGTTGTATGAGAATCTTCAACCTTTCTCAGGACCAAAAGAAAAATCCACATTTCCACAACCCATTGGGAAAACTACATCCTAATTTTCTTCCAAGATGACTGAGTTATCTTGAAATTATATGCCCTCACTCTTCTTCAAAGCTAGTGATATTTAGATCCTCTCTCCCCATTGCCCTGCCTCCTCTATCCCCCAACACCTCTCCCTCTCCCTGTATCATCCCTCCCCCTTTTCCTGACACTTATATAATACACATTCATGGAATTTGTCATTATGTTCATCCCATGAGCATGGTATTATTTTTAAGAAAATTTGTAGTGCATCACTCCACGTCAAAATGTTGTGAGGTGCCATAAAAACTGAGCTTCTGAATAGCATGGTGTGAAAAACTTCCTGAATTACATACAACTTTCCTGTTTGGAATGACAAGTTCCTTCCTTTTTTAACCCAGCCCTCTTGAAATGATGGTATCTGTTTGGAACTGGTGATTATTTTTCATTTGTCATGAGTGTTTTTCATCCATTGCATTTTTTTAGATCATGTATTCATAAATTTTTAATGCTGTCAAATAAGCCTTGTGTATGATGTTTTTAGAATATTACATAACTTTGCTCTTTTAAATTTCAGAAAAGGAAGGTCCTGAGAAAAAGAAAATGAAAAAGGAACCTGGAAGCAAAAAATCTGTTCCTGTTTGCAAGGCTACACTTGGCGGCATACTTATTGGGTATCCACTGTCGGAGCGTCAACAGATGGCTCTAGTGATGCAGATGACTGCGAGAGATAACAGTCCAGGTCATACCAACCATAATTTTTTTTCTTGTCAACTTGTGCAATAAATCTGGGCTCTTGAGCAAAATTTCTAATGAGCTTATATGTTCTATGCTTAGATAGTACAGTCAGAATGCAAAGCTATTTTGCTTTGTATAAGCAAACATGATTTCCTATGAAAATATACGGATACTTTCAGACAGGAATTTAACTAAAAGTGATTCAAATAAGCAAATGTTTTCTCTTTATTTATTTTTATTGAGATACAGTGCAGAATAGGTCCTTCCGGCCCTTCGAGCCGTGCTGCTCGGAACCCCTGGTTTAACCCTAGCCTAACTACGGGACAACTTACAATGACCAATTAACCTATCAACTGGTACATTTTTGGACTATGGGAGGAAACCAGAGCATACAGAGGAAACTCACACTGTCATGGGGCAAACATACAAACTCCTTACAGACAGTGACGGGAATTGAACTCTGGTCACTGGTACTGTAAAGTATTGTACCAACTACTACGCTACTGTGCTGCCCTATAAAATAGTATGCTTGCCAAATTAGATATTCTGCATGATATCCTGCATATTAATACTGAGTATACATGTCTATGTGAATAGGAATCTTTCATGTTTGCTTTGACTTTCTATCTAATTTTCTTCCCTTTGTTAAACTGCTTATTGTGTCATAGACATACTGTCATTAAGCAGCTGTTGCTCTGGTTTGGAAATGAATTGCTAGTTGAAGTTATTTGTCTTAACCGACTGATGAAAATTACTATGTCATATCTTAAAGTTTGAGCTATGGAATTCACACTCATAATGAATCAGCAGTTTCAATACCTAGAATTTAATCGATATTTTATCAACCAACCATTTTTTGTGAGAACGCTGATTTATTCCAATTAGTGTATGTTTCCTGAAGTGAGATTTTATTCCTAATGTGAGCTTTCATTTCATAAATTTTTGATCTCTATCATCAGATGACTGCAATGTGGAAGGGATATCCAGTTTCATTTATTGTCGTCATTTTAAAAGGCAGACTGTAGCTCAATTTAAACAGAGGCTTAGAAAACAGTGGTCTGATCTGAATAATCCTTCAGAAAGGGCTAGAAAACAGAGATTCACACAAACAACTGGAAAATAATTGAATCTTAAATACTTTCAGCTTAACTTCTTCCACCTGTGTATTTCACTGACCACTTGAAATTAGGCATTGAAATTAGCTGAGTCAGTGATTTACAAAAGTAAGATATGAATCTAGTCTGTTAAAGATCTTTTTCATTCTGCTGAGTTAATGAAGTAAATTAATAAATAAATCAATACCTGTACCAGGCTGGAAGTCCAAGAAGAGCTGATTCGTCATATATGCTGGGAAAACACTGATCCTTTTCCAAGTAAAATAAAGTACACTATGTTGGCCTACTCAAGTTACCCTATTATTAAAAGCTTGTGGTAATTCGGATGGTAAAAGAATAGGTTCCCTATATAATTGATAACACTTCATCTGTGCTATGTAATTAGGGGTGTGGAGGGATACTGCCTTTTCCTGAATTTGTATATCCATCTCTTTCGTTGTCCCTTAATCTCTTATAATATTGATTCTTCCTTAGTCTGGCTTGATTCCAAATGCAAGTTCTTTATAGTACATGGGTCCTTTTTCAAGGGAAAGTCTGGGTGGAAATGCTATTTTGTATTTTCACATTTTATATTGGGCATACTTTCTCCTTGCCTTGTCAAATTCCATTCTAACTTTGAGGAAATTATGTTCTTTTAGCTTCTATCTCTCAGCTGATTATGAACCTGTTTACCATACAAAGCAGCCAAATCTCTCTTTTAGTATTCAATTTATGAATTTGATTTGTTTTAATTTTACAATACTTTTGTATTATTTTCTGTGCCTGTTTGCACTTCTGTCCCCAAGTCAATTAAAATGTAGTAAACTTTATCTATTTATTTTTTTATTTTATTTTTATTTGGATAAGGAATTCACAAGTATCGTGTACTTTTTTCACATGTATAACCTTTTCCATTTTTTATATGTATAAAACTATATTTATACATTAAGTACACATTGAGATGATATAAAAAGAAATTAGACACTTAAATAGATAATTATGTACAGTAGAAATTCTAATCTATTAGGCTAAGTAATGGTATTAATTGTTGAGAAAAGTAGTAATAGTAGTGGATTAGTAATAGTTTCCATACATCTCTTCTGGATCACTTCTTCTGGTCCAAAATGTTGTATGTAAGCCTATGTAACAACCATTGTAGGTGTTTATATCCTAATTTGTTCATGCTTGCTCCTGCCCCCAAACATAATTATCCGATCCCTATGTACTTATTTACTTAATTTTATCATTTTTTATCCCTTACCCAAATCTTTTCCTTTACTTGTATTAATTCTCTATTTTCCAAACAAAAAAAAGACAAAAACAGTAAACATTTAGACTAGGGGTGCTTACATTAGCAATATTACTGTGTTGATGAGAAGAGCAGTATAAATCATTAGGAGACTCATCTAAAGTCTGCTCGCATTGGGGTTATATATTCAATCTATTTATTCCAAATTTGATAAAATTTTTCTTTTTGAATTCTTAGGGAGTAAGTCAACTTTTCCATTTTAAATATTTCCAAGATAATTTCGTGCCAGTCTTCTAATGTAGGTGGTATTGGATTTAGCCACTTTCTAGTGATTGATTTCTTACTTGCCGCTAAAAGGGCCTGCAGCAACTTTATGTCTTCCTTCTGTTCAAGAAACAATACATGCCCCAAATAGAGCGTCTCAAAGTTCAGAGGTATCTGGGTCCTAAGTACCTTAACTAATGTTCTATGAATACCTTCCCAATATAGACTTAATTTAGGACAATCCCAGAAAATATGGAAATGATTTGCCTCCTTGGAGCCGCACCTTCTCCAACGCGTCACATTTGTATCTTTATATTTTTCCTGATATGGGGTCTTAAAGTATCTTATAATATTTTTCCAACAATGTTCTCTCCAAGTCAAAGAATTAGTCGAAGACCACTGAAAGCTGCATATTTTCCCCCAAGCCTCCTCTGAAAGTACCAACCTCGCTTCTTTCTCCCACTTCTCTTTAATATACAATGTGAAAATGTAGTAAACTTTAATAGATCTTGATAGTAATATTGTTTCTTGCTTCAGAAAATGTTCACTGACAGCAAATCTCTTTGTTATTAGGAATGTTTTGCATAGATATTTGCTGATTTTTGCTTACCGGGCTTTTTGAAACTCTCTTCCCATGCTCAAAGTTCACTAAAATTACTGGAAAGAAACATGATCTTCAATATTCAAGTTCATTTCATCCAAGTGCATTGACTCCAAGTCAATGTCATATGGAATGTTCTAGACATACCTAGCTCAATTTTGTGTCCAATTTAAATTAAATTGGCTTAAGTGGTATACTTGACTGATTGAAAATAAAAGATACAAAGAAATGTACCCAATTTTAATGTGGGCTAAAGAAAGGAGAACAAGACAATTGCAAATTTTGGAATGCATTTATTCATCAGACTTATTACTGTTCCAGTGAAGGCTATGCAACACCATTTTTCCATACAAATATGAGTACCAACCCAAAATTATGCTCACTAAATAATTGTGGCAATAGCTAATCAATGCCAGAACATGTAAACCTTTTGAAGACATTTCACCTTTTTAATTTATTTGATTTAATATTTGATAGAGGAACAGCAGGGTTATTGTGGCTTTTATTGCTTCAGCATCCCATAAATTTGACTTTGCAGGATTGTATGGGGTCCTATGAAAGATATTTCCTAGAAACTAACTTGCCTCATTAATCTACTCAAGGCATGTTTTGTGCTCAGATTATCCATGTTGGCTTCACAGTATCCAGTAATGCTAATTACTTTCCTCCAATATAATACTGTTGTGGTAAACTTTTCAGGCCGAGACAGGACGAAGGGTCTCGGCCTGAAACGTCGACTGCACCTCTTCCTACAGATGCTGCCTGGCCTGCTGCGTTCACCAGCAACTTTGATGTGTGTTGCTTGAATTTCCGGCATCTGCAGAATTCCTGTTGTTTCTGTTGTGGTAAACTTCGTTTTCATGGTAATATTGAATAAATGAGGAATAACTACATAGATTACTAACTAACAGTTCAGTCTTGCTCATTATTTTATCAGTCTTCACATACAAAGTTTGTGTATTTCTTTCTAACCTGTGGCAACATGGACTATTATCAATAATCTTGTTTTGTCTGAGGAAACCCTATTTTTATATTATAAGAACATAACCAATCAAAATAAGAAGAGGCCATTTGACCTCTCATTCCCTCTAAATCATTTATAAGATCATGTCTGGTCTTCAACTGCCATGCCACTTCGCTACACTTGCCCCATATTCCTTAATTCCCTCTGCAAGATTTTATCTGTGTCTTGAATAAACTTGGCAGTAGACCCACTACAACCTCTTAGTAGAGAATTCTAAAGATTCATTCTTCTATGAAATTTCTTCCCATCTCAGATCTTAGTCAGTGACCCCTTATTTTAATACTGACACCTGGGCCTAAATACTTTGCAAGGGAAATCTATCTTAACATGCCTCAATGAGGTGATCCCTCCTTTTTCTAAAATACAAAGAGTATAGGCTCTGTCTGCTTAATCTTTTCTCATTGGACATTCCCCACAATTCAATGTAGTGAATCCCAAGTGTACTTTCTGTATTGTAATTAATTTATCTTTCAGTAGGGAAACTAAACCACATTTCCAATCTTAATGAATTGGGTCAGGCTATTGGTCTCACAGGCTTGAACTGCTGCTGTATTAATAGTAATGAATTAGCCGAGTTACTCATGAAATAATTTGAAATACAAAGAGACCATGTTTTTGAAGCGCAGACATGAGGAAATCTGCAGATGCTGGAAATTCAAGCAACACACACACAAAATGCTGGTGAACACAGCAGGCCAGGCAGCATCTATAGGAAGAGGTACAGTCGATGTTTCGGGCTGGGACCCTTTGTCAGGACTAACTGAAAGAAGAGATAGTAAGAGATTTGAAAGGGGGGGGAGAGATCCGAAATGATAGGAGAAGACAGGAGGGGGAGGGGTAGATCTAAGAGCTGGAGAAGGTAGAGGATCATGGGATGGGAAGCCCGGGGAGAAAGAGAAGTGGGGAGGGGAGCCTGGAGGGTGGAGAGCAGGCAATGAGTTATAGTGAGAGAGACAGAGGGAGAAAAAAGAGAGAGTGGAAAAAAGGGGGAATATATATAAAAAAATAAATAAATAAGGGATGGGGTGTGAAGGGGAGGAGGGACATTAACGGAAGTTAGAGAAGTCGATGTTCATGCCATCAGGTTGGAGGCTACCCAGACAGAATATAAGGTATTGTTCCTCCAACCTGAGTGTGGCTTCATTTTGACAGTAGAGGAGGCCGTGGATAGACATAACAGAATGGGAATGGGTCATGGAATTAAAATGTGTGGCCACTGGGAGATCTTGCTTTCTCTGGCAGACAGAGCGTAGATGTTCAGCAAAACGGTCTCCCGTCCTGCATCGGGTCTCGCCAATATATAGAAGGCCGCACCGGGCACAGTACATCACCCCAGCTGACTCACAGGTGAAGTGTCGCCTCACCTGGAAGGACTGTTTGGGGCCCTGAATGGTGGTAAGGGAGGAAGTGTAAGGGCATGTGTAGCACTTGTTCTGCTTACAAGGATAAGTGCCGGGAGGGAGAGCGGTGGGAAGGGATGGGGGGGGACCAATGGACAAGGGAGCCGCATAGGGAGCGATCCCTGCGGAAAGCAGAAAGTGGGGGAGGGAAAGATGTGCTTGGTGGTGGGATCCCGTTGGAGGTAAATTTTCAACAGAGGATAGAGGAGGAAGGTTAAATTTCTTCCGAGTAATTCTGAAGTTGGTCAATTGTCTTGAACAGACTGTCCTCACTGCCAATTTTTCATTGTAACCTTTTAAAGTAACTATATTTACATTATTTGTCTTTATTTGCTTTTTTCCATAAAGAGAAAATTATAGAAGGAATAACACCTTTTAAGGATGTAAGTTTAGGGACTTAATTCCCTTGTGCATTGAGAATATTTGCCAAGCCAGATAGTAAAGTCTGAAAAATTCAACCTTGTTTCTAATAAAACATAATCATTTGCAGAATGGTAGAATTAGCTGAGAACTGCAGCAACATTGCCAGTTCTGGCAACAAAAAATGGATAAACAGTCTTCCTTATACTGTTGAGACCTCAGGCAGTGAAGTGGTTAGCATAACACTTTACAGCACCCGCAATTAGTGATTGGGGTTCAGTTCTCTTCACAGTCTGTAAGGAGTTTGTATGTTCTCCTGGTGACCACGTGCGTTTCCACCGGGTGCTCCAACTTCCTCCTACATTCCAAAGAAGTCCGGGTTAGGGTTAACAAGTTACCGGTATGCTGTTTTGGTGCTGGAAGCATGTTGTTTGTTGCGGGCTGTCCCTAGCGTATCCTTAGACTGCATTGGTCAGTAACACTAACAACATACTTCATTGCATATTTTGATGTAAATGTGACAAAGCTAATCTTTAAAACTGGAACTTGTAATCAAACATAAATGCACACGTCTGCAGAGCAAACTTGACTATATCTGAAGTTAAAGCATTATTCCACTCTTCATTGCAATTTTTAATGACAGATTGGTCACATCTTCCATATAGTCATAATAAATCTGACTGTGATTGAGTCTTTTGGCTAGTTATTGAATCATTTATTGAATCTCCTACCTCTGTAGTAGGAGATGCGAGGTCATGCAAATCAACAACTGAGGCCTCAAAAAGTTGTATTTATTTTGTTTAAAATGAGTTGCTAAGAGGCATGCTGCAAGGGATTCAACACTCCTAAACTTGAGTGTATTGAAGTGTGGAATGGAGTTGGCTAGGGTAAATATAAAATATAAAATTTTGAGGAGTTAACTTCCTAATTTAATCTGAAAGACAAAGAATGTAATATTTCATTTATACAAAACATTTAACTTGTACAATTGGCTTTTTGTCAAAAGTGCCTTAGGATATTTTGTTGCATTAGTTTCATTACATTTTAATGGAAATTTGTGTTGCTATCCAATATTTACAGTAGAAATCTCATACTAATTTGCAGACATTACCAAATTGGAATTGTTAAATATGGGCCTGTAATTTGGGAACTACAAGTGGCAGTTATAAACATTGTAAGTAGGATAGTAGCAGATAAAACTTAATATGGGCAAATGAGAGATACTACACAAAAAAGTAAGCAAGTCAGCAAAGAAAATTCTCCACTGAATGATTATCATTTTTTTGATTCAGATAAAGTGCTTTGCCGTATCCACCTTAGCAAACACTGAGCTATGGCCAAATCTTAAACCCTAAAAGTTGAAGAAAGCCATGCTGTGTTCATTCTGACCTTGAGAACTGCATCTGTTTCTGTTAACTGGGAAAGGGAGCCATATGTTATGCTCCAGCACCAATTTACAGGAGACTATATTCCTGGTGTCAAGGTTAAGTTGAAATCAAAATCTGATCAAGCATAGCCTTCTCAGCCTTAAATAAAAGTGAGTAAAAGATAATATAAATGTTTGCAAGATTAAAATTTTACTGTGTAGAAAGGAAGAACCAGAATATTGCTTCAAAGTACTCAATGTTTATAGCAGGAGAAGACACACGTTCAAACTTGTAAAGGGTGGAATTGACTAATTTTGCAAAGTCCTTCCAGAAAATGATCAATAAATAAATTTTGATACAGTTAAAGCGGCGAATATATATTCCCTAATATGCCTTTATTCAAATAAGATGCTAAATTGGCATTTGCTGATTATCGATAACCTGAGGCAGGAACACTTTGAACTGTCATACTTCCAAAGAAAAACTGTATCATGGCCAGAAAATGAAAATTCTCGCAATTTTTTATGCTATTGGAATTTAAATAAAATAATACTGGCATTAAAATTACTGTAAGATTTGCTGATGCAATAGTAAGAAACAGTATAACTAGTATTAATATAGTGTCTTTTATCATGCCCAGTTTAATCACAGCAATTAAAAGTTATATAGGAACATACGTACACAAATCCTCCCTTACAATAAGATCTCCTTACACTATGTAAATTAAGTAAATTGTTACTAATAATTTCACTTTGATTGTGATGAGCCTGAAATTGGTCAAAGCTCTAACTGCAGTGGAATGAATATCTTTCAAAGGCCTGTCAGATAGAAATGCTGAATGGGTCTTTTGATTCAGGAAGGAATTCCTCTGATATCATTGTTCTTTTTCGAGCAATGCAGTATGAAGTATGATAATTGCAAATAAATGTGTTCTCATTTACCAAATTGGCTTTCGTTGGGACCATATATTGATTGATAAAGAACTGCTGTTATAATTGGGATCATCGCATCAAATCACTGAGTTCCTCTAGCAGATCCAGTAGCTCCAGCGTCCAACATCTGTATTCTCCCATGTCTCTTTCCACTGTTCCCACTGTCCCACTTTTACCATAATGCTGATACAGTTTGAAATTTACAACTAATAAGAAAATAATGAATTTCTGGAATTTTTTCTCTAAGGCAGTAGAGGGCAGATCATTAGGCATCTTGAAGATGAAGATAGATACATACTTGATGATAATCCATGTGATGGGAATTAAAAGTGATATAAAAATACACATGACCACAATAATTCAAGAAGACAGTAGCACTGCAATTCCATTCTCTGATTTGTTTCAGCAAGACGCTGTACCGTCACATAGCTGATGTGGTGTGGTGCACTTGGACCATTAGGTGGTCTGTAAAAATTCTGTCAGAGTCTTGTGTGCACAATTTAGCGAAGTGAGATAGTGGTAAAATGACTGTCTGGAGTGATTGACGAAGGGTCTCGGCCTGAAACGTTGACTGTCCCTCTTCCTAGAGATGCTGCCTGGCCTGCTACGTTCACCAGCAACTTTGATGTGTGTTGCCTGGAGTGATAGTTGTTTGACAGGCAAAGAAAGAGAGGGGAGGAATATTGGAATATTTGTGGTGTAAATGTTTGTCAGTGAGGTACGGCAAGAGTCATTTCTTATGGCCCTGGTTAATTACAGTCAGTGAGATAGTTAGTGTTTTGCCTGGGGGTACCGAATGCAAGATTGCTGAACATGTGAACCAAAAACTTAGTGGAATTGTGAGTTCTGAAGAGGATGCAGGGAGATTGCAGAGTGATTTAGACAAGATGCACGAATTGGCAAATACATGACATGTGCAGTATCTGGTTGCACAGCATCATATGCTTGGAGGGTCTGTGCTGTACTGTTCTATGTTCTACATGCAGTCTTGATAGTGCTTGGAGAAAACTAAAGAGGGATGTCAGAGGTAGTTTTTTTTTTCCCCAAACAGATTGTGATAGGTGTGTGGAATTCCCTGCCAGGGTGCAATTAGGGACATCACAAGATCACAAGACAAAGGAGCAGAAGTAGGCTATTCAGCCCATCGAGTCTGCTCCACGACTCCTCCATGAGCTAAACTATTCTCCCATCTAGTTCCAGTTTCTGGCTTTTTCCCCATATCCCTTGATACCCTGACTAATTAGATACCTATCAATCTCTTTAAACACTCTCAATGATCGGGCTTCCACAGCTGTATGTGGCAATGAATTCCATAGATCCTCGACCCTCTGGCTAAAAAAATTTCTCCTCATCTCTGTTTTAATTTGGTACCCTCTAATTCTAAGACTGTGGCCTCTTGTCCTGGACTCACCCACCAAGGGAAACAACCCTTCCACATCTATTCTGTCCAACCTTTTCAACATTCGAAATGTTTCTATGAGATGCCCTCTCATTCTTCTATACTCTAATGAATACAGTCCAAGAGCCGACAAACACTCCTCATGTGTTAGCCTCTGCATTCCAGGAATCATCCTCATAAATCTTCTCTGATCTCTCTCCAACATCAGTACATCCCTTCTAAGATAGGGGGCCAAAAACTGCACACAGTATTCCAAATGAGGTCTCACCAGTGCCCCATAGAGCTTCATCAACACCTCCTTACTCTTATACACTATTCCTCTTGAAATGAATGCCAACATAGCATTCACTTTCCTTACCACCGATCCAGCTTGGTAGTTAACCTTTAGTGTATCCTGCACGAGGACCCTCCCAAGTCCCTTGGCACTTCCGATTTTTGAATTTTCTCCCCAACTAAATAATAATCTGCCCGATTATTTCTTCTTTCAAAATGTACAACTGTACATTTCTCACCATTGTATCTCATCTGCCATTTCTTTGCCCACTCTCCTAAACTGACCAAATCTCTCTGCAACCTTTCCGTTTCTTCAACACTTCTTGCTCCTCTACCTATCTTGGTGTCATCCGTAAACTTAGCCACAAAACCATGTAATCCAGAATCTAAAATCATCGATATACATTGTAAAAAGAAGTGGCCCCAACACCGACCCCTGCGGAACACCACTAGTAACCGGCAACCAATCAGAATAGGATCTCTCTATTCCCACCCTTTGCTTTCTGCCTATCAGCTAATGCTCCACCCATTCCAATACCTTTCCTTAATTCCATGGGCTCTCATCTTATTAAGCAGCCTCTTATGCAGCACCTTATCGAAGGCTTTTGAAAATACAAATACACAATATCCACAGACTCTCCCTTGTCAATCTTATTTAAGATTACCTCAAAAAATTCCAATGGGTTGTTGAGGCAGGAAATTCAGACATTTAGGAAACTCCTAGATAGGCACATGGAGGAAACAAAAATGAAGGGCTTTGTGAGAGAAAAAAGATGAATTGATCTTGGAGTAGCTTAAAAGGTCAGCACAACATTGTGGGCTGAAGGGCTTGTACTGTGCTGTACCTTATTAGCCTGAAAATGGTCATCTCATCGGATCTCAGAGGCTAAGCAGGCTCAGGCCTGGTTAGTACTTGGATGGGAGACAGCCTGAGAATACCAGATGCAAAAATAAAATTGTTCTGTGCTATTTTAGGTAGAGGGACGGGTAGCTTTAAAGAAGTAGAGAAGCTACAGAAGGCCTTAGACAGATTAGGAGAATGGGCAAAGAAGTGGCAAATGGAATACAGTGTCGAGAAGTGTGTGGTCATGCACTTTGGTAGAAGAAATCAAAGGGAAGACTATTTTGTAAATGGAGAGAAAATTCAAAATACTGAGGGACTCGGGAGTCCTTGTGCAAGATTCCCTAATGGTTAACTTGCAGGTTGGGTCTGTGGTGAGGAAGGCAAATGCGATGTTAGGATTCATTTCAAGAAGACTAGAATGTAAAAGCAAAGACGTAACGTTGAGGTTTTATAGAGCACAAGTAAGGCCTCACTCGGAGTATTATGAGCGGTTTTCGGCCTCTTATCTTAGAAAGGATTGCTGAAACTGGAGAGGGTTCAAGTTCACGAAAATGATTCCAGGATTGACTGTCTTGTCATATGAAGAGCGTTTGATGGCTCTGGGTTTGTATTCACTAGAATTTAGAAGAATGAGGGGTGACCTAATTGAAACTTATCAAATGGTGAAAGGCCTTGATAGAGTGGACGTAGAGAGGATGTTTTCTATGGTGCGAGAGTCTGAGACTAGAGGACACAGCCTCAGAATAGAGGGGTGTCCTTTGAGAGCGGAGATGAGGAGGAATTTCTTTAGCCAAAAGAGTAGTGAATCTGTGGAATTCTTTGCCACAGGCAGCTGTGGAGGGCAAGTTTTGATGTACATTTAAGGCAGAGGTTGATAGATTCTTGACCACTCAGGACATGAAAGGATACATGGAGAAAGGAGATTGGGGCTAAGGGGAAAATTGGATCGACCATGATGAAATGGTGGAGCAGGCTCAATGAGCCAAATTGCATAATTCTGCTCCTATATCTTATGGTCTTTTAACAGTTGGAATATTACTTCCAATTTGAACAGCAGACTGTCAAACAGACAGTTGTACCATATTTAAAAAACCATGGTTAAGCATCTTTTGCCTTTTCCAAATGTAATGTCCTGATATTTCATTTCCTCTTGTTCATCTTCAACTTTACTTTCTAACTTCCCAGGTCAACCATTATGAGAGCTCCTCTCAGTAAATTTGTTAAATATAGGACAATTGTTGTTCTCTTGTCATTCATTTCTCTCTAATGTGAATACATGAATGATTTCTTACCATTGCTGAAATAACAGATCAGGCCAGAGCACTACACATCCTCACTAGATTTTCCATGAATAATTCACATTTCATTGTGGAAGTCAACATGGAAACTATTGCACCTGTATCAACAATTCAAGCTCATCCTCAAGAAGAAGTGGTGAAATAAAGAGATTTATGTGCGATCAGCCTGAGCTGCTTTTGAATCTGGTTTCCAGAAGTGGCAGGATAGTGTATTCACTTGCAACAAAATTTAATTACTGGTATTTCATTTTCTAAAACTAATCTTTGCATTAGGAAGGCACTTTCAATTGTTTTGGCCAAAATTTGTTGTGCTTATATGCCTCTCTCTCTCCATGTTGTGAACTTCCTGTGTTACCTTTCTGCTTTGATTCTATTTTCTCATTGATTATCCAAAATTAGTAACTTACATAAATTTACATACAGTTCAGTTCTTCAACAATTATATTGATTTTGAAAAGGTCTTTCGTGAAATTTCATTTATTTTCTAAACAGTTGGTTAATAGTGCCGTATGATTTCTTTTTTTGATTTTAATTAAGTGGAAGAATGTAGTATCACAGGAATTGATGTCAATGAATTATGGTTTACATTTTCTACTTTTCACTGAATTTTCAGTCTCAGGTAGTTTTGGAGTAGTATTGATGAATATATTACCCATTATTCTGACCAATGGTACTCTAGATGTAGGGAGAAGAAATCTGGGAAGATGAAGCAAAAAATTTGAAATATTTTAAGAAAATGCCATCATATCCGTGCTGCTGCCTTTTCTGCACCTCATGTTGGAACTGAAGCCTACCTGTAAAAATAATCTTGCAATTGAACAATTTGTTACATTGGCACCCTTTACAACATTAACTTAATAAATATTTTAATTTATTCTTATTAGATTCGACTCCAAACCACCCATCTCAGGCAACACCAGGACAGAAAAAGACTCCAAGTTCCTCATCTCGACAGAAAGATAAAGTTAATAAACGAAATGAACGAGGAGAAACACCATTGCACATGGCAGCCATTCGTGGTGAAACTAAGCAAGTCAAAGAACTTATTAGTCAAGGTGCTGATGTTAACGTTAAAGATTTTGCTGGTAAGTCATAATGTGACCATGAGATTGTACTTTAAATAATTTTTTTGACCTTTTGTTTGTGTTCTCTTTCACTCTTATGACAAACAAGATATTTCAGTTTCTCTGTCTCAATGAGGTTATCTCACTCTTGAACTGAATTACCTGAGACAATTATGGTCAGAAATAAGTTGGTCGATATCTGTAAACACAAAATAATCTGCAGATGCTGGGGTCACTGTAGCAGCGGCATATGGCCTTGTTCTTTAATTGGGAGCAAAACAAAAAAAAGTTTCCAATTCTTCGGATACATGTTCTTGTTGGAATGTGCACATGAATGATATGATCTGAATTGCTTGTCCACTCCATAGTAAACCAGTCTGCTAAGCTTTCATGTGAATAGAAACTACTTGGAGCTCAACCAGTCTCTGGTCTCATAACCGACACCCCATTATCTATATTATTCCTGCACTCTCTCCAGTATAATGGCTGCAGTGTGTGCTTTCTTCAGAATGCAATACAGTAATCCAACATAATTCTAAAAGCCACAATCTTTTATCACCTAGGGCACAGGCAGTGGCCTACTAAATCGCAAACCATTCAGACATTTCCTTCGTCATCTTGTCAAAATCCGAGATCCCCATTATTAATATTAGTATGGGAAAAAAAGCAGCATTTTGGGAAGCAATTGAATACACCTTCTCAAGGATAATTGGGGATGAGCAATAACTGATCATGTTTTATGTTCAGGTTTTTTTTATTTGAGCAGTTTTACAGGTACTACAACATAGCGGCCATTAACGACTGAGAATTTTGCCATTCTTAGTAAAGTACTTAAGTCAAAAGGGTTTAAATGTCTTTTTGTTGCAATGGCAGTTTGCCAAGAGCAACCAAACTCTCTGCCTCTTGTAAGAGTATATTTTTTTGAAATTAACATCAGGAGAGATGTTCTTTAGGTGCTCCACCAACCTATATTATTGGTATGATTGAACTACATCCCTGATTCCTAAAAGAGGCCTTATTTTCAGACTCTTAAAACCCCATTGGCAGTAAAGCATAAACAATGAGTGCATTGAATGACATCCTGTATAGAACTTGTCCAGTAATTTCTCCAGTTGTTACTGATTAAAGGTGTTCTTTTTTCTAAATAATGTGAGTTAATTACCCATCTTATTGTCTGCTGTAGGTTTTTAAAAAAAAGTTGTAATTAGATTCAAAGCAATATTGGTAATGCTCATCACTTGCAAACATTCATCAATCTATCAGGTTCAAATGGTGGGTGTTATTGGTAAAATTATTTGCTCAGCCTTTTAGATAGTGTGCTTAGTTTACAGAGCTCGTCAGTGTATAATAATTGGCTTGAGAATTCTTCTGAAGATGAACTGAAGCTCTCTTCCCTGAACTTCTCTATTGCACCCTCTGCAGGCTATGATAAAATCTATCCTTCCAAATTTAAGATCTTGTATTCCTAAAGGACCCAAGGTAATGTGGAGGTCATCAAACTTCCATTTGACAGAAAAGATGCCTAAAGTTTTTAGTTCAGCTGGTAATTCTATTTTAGAATTCCTCTTTCCCTCTGATCATTAGTATTGTCAAACCTAAATTATTAAAACCTGAGGAGCCTCCAGTAATATGAATTGAGGAAGAAAGATTAAAAAGAAAACTTCTCAACCCACTTAGTTGGACTTCTTGATTCTCATTTGAGCACATCCCAGAGATTCTCAATTTTGGTGGTTAACTTCTGACATTTGCACCAGAACCAAAGTAGTAAATAGCATTGCATAATTAATTATAGGTTTCTACAGCCATAAATACAGAAAGTCATGTGGCTAAAATGACAAGATTTTTTAAACTATTTCTTAAGCTGCTGTTGCTCCTCTTATTGTCCTTCCTTGTCTTTCAATTTAACTATAATTTTGTCAAATAAGCTTATTCAGATTGAAGAAGTCAAAATCTAATTAATTGACATTTTGTCAATAAAGACTTGTAATTGTTTCACATATTTTCATGAAATATTTTCAAAGTGCATTTTATCTACAAATTGTAAAAACAATTAAGGAGGAAATTGGGCTTTGGTTAAGGAATTCTTAAATGAGTGAAAAGTGCAACAAAATGAGCATGATCAAATTTCTCTATCCGCGCTCACCCCATCTTCTCGTCGCCTTAATAGTGACAGAGTTCCTCTTGTCCTTACTTACCACCCCATCAGCTTCTGCATCCAACACATCATCCTCAGCAACTTCTGCCATGACAAAATATATCTTTACCTCCCTCTCCCCCCCCGCCTCCACTTTCCACAGGGATAGTTCCCTCTGTGATTCCCTTGTACATTTGTCCCTCCCAACACTTAACCCTGCAAGCAGCCCAAGTGCTACACCTGCCCATACATCTCCTCCCTCACCTCCATTCAGGGCCCCAGGCACACCTTCCGGGTGAGGCATCTCTTCACCTGTGAATCTGCTGGGGTCATCTCTTGTGTCTGGTGCTTCCGATGCTGCCTCCTGTACGTTGGTGAGACCCGTTGTAAATTAGGGGGCCACTTCATTGAGCTCCTCCGCACCATCCGCCACAAGTGGCACTTCATGGTGGCCAAACGTCTTAATTCCGATTCCTATCCCAATTCCAATGGTCTATGGCCACCTTTTGTGCCAAGGTAAGGCCACCCTCAGGGTGGAGGAGCAACACCTTATGTTCTGTCTGGGTAGCCTTCAACCTGATGGCTATTGATTTTTCCTTCCGGTAAACAAAATTACACTGCCCCCCCCCCCCCAACCTTCCTCTGTTCCCCACTCTTACCTTTTCCCCTTTTCTCATACCTATTACTTCCCTCTGGGTCCAACCTCCTTCCCTTTCTTCTATAATCCACTCTCCTGTCCTATCAAATTTCTTCTTCTCCAACCCTTGACTTTTCCTATGCACCTGGCATCACCTATCACCTTCCAGCTAGGCTCCTTCTCCCTGCCCCCCCCCCAACAGCTTTTAATTTTGGCATCTTTCCCCTTCCTTCTCAATGCTGGCAGAGGGTCTTGGCCCAAAACAAAGTCTATTCATTGATTTCCATAGATGCTGCCTGGCCTGCTGACCTCCAGCATTTTGTATGTGTTACTATGATATGTTGCTTTTGGAATTTTTAAAATTAAAGATAATCAACAGAGTTGTTGACCTAATAACAAAAGTATTATCATGAAAAGTAGGGTGCTAAAAATAATAAATCAAATTTTTTTAATAATGTGGGATAATTCACTGTTTTTGAGGCAGACTATTTGAAACAAAACTGGATAGTTTGGAAATGTGATCCTTGCCAAAATTCTTTGAGTTAAATAATCAGATTTTCTTGATGTCTGTGGCACTGATTTCTGGAAGTCCGTGATAGAAAAAATGAATTTGAAGATTTTGAAAATCTCTATATCCATTTAGCTGTGTAAGATAATTATGCTTTTTCTTGTTTGCTCTTTCCCAACTCTTGTTATTCTAGGCTGGACTCCACTACATGAAGCCTGCAATTTGGGGTATTATGATGTTGCTAAACAGCTGATACTTGCAGGAGCAGACGTTAACACTCGAGGTCTTGAAAATGATACTCCACTACATGATGCTGCAAGCAATGGACACAGAGATGTATGTATTGTGATTTAAGGACTATTTATTATGTTGCATGAGCTTGAATTTTAACTTAAATTATAAAGTGCTAGAGGCCAAACAAACCCTTCTTCACGACTGGAAGGGAAGGGGGGAAAACGCCAGAATAAAAAGGTGGGGAGAAGGGAAGGAGGGTAGCTAGAAGGTGATAAATATGCCAGGTTGGGTAGGAAAAATAGAGCAGCTCTTCTCACTGCTCCCATCAGGTAGAACAGCGGTCCCCAACCATCGGGCCACAAAGCATGTGCTACCGGGCCTCTAGGGAACGATATGAGTCAGCTGCACCTCTCCTCATTCCCTGTCATGCACTGTTGAACTTGTACATTGCGTTGCCAACTGTCTCGTATTTGCCGGGACATCCTGTATATTGGGCTAAATTGGTTTGTCCCATACGGGACTGCCCTTGTCCCATATTTCCCCCGCTAATGTAGAGCATTCCTATGAAGCCTTTCGTGCTGAAATGGTGTGAAGTGAAGAAGCAATTACCATTAATTTATATGGGAAAAATTTTTGAGCGTTCCTAGACCCAAAAAATAACCTAACAAATCATACCAAATAACACATAAAACCGAAAATAAATGATACTAACATACAGTAAAAGCAGGAATGATATGATAAATACACAGCCCATATAAAGTAGAAATAATGTATGTACAGTATAGTCGGGAAGATGAAGGCAAAACCGATTAGTGGGGAAAAAATCGGCATGTATGCGCATGTGCGCATCACATATGCACGTCACGCATGCGCACACAGGTCCCCGCGCAAGGCTTCATGGTCATGGTAGTCTTTCTGGGTGAAGTGTCCCGGGATCCACTCCTATGATATAGTGTATGAGTTTTCAATCCTACTTCAACCAAAATGTAACAAATTTGAAACTTGAATTACAGGTCCACAATCCCTTATCCGAAATCCTTGAGGCCAGTTATACTTTGGAATTCAGAATTTTTCGGATTTCAGACCCCCCCCCCCATACCAAAAAACACGTATACTGAAGTCCCTTATTTAATCTGTCTCAATCAGTGGACTTTAGGACCCAGCGGCACACCAGACCTACACACATCCTCTTATATACTTTAAATCATCTCTAGATTACTTATAATACCTGTGTACATACATCTATTGGTGCTTCTGGGCACACCTTCAGTGATGTTCCTGGAATCATCGGGTGTTTCGGGTCTTTCAACATCATACAACCTCCTCCAGGTGACCCAGCTGGGGCTGATCAGACCCCAGCTTGTGTCCAGATGGCTAGCTACTTATGACTCCATGGCTCCCCTCTTTTGAGCCACAGCCATCTTGAGGCCCTCTCTGCCGCATCGGTGGTACTGCGGATGGCTCTCCTCTTCCCCTGTCCCTCGATGCCCAAAATGCTGAAGGCTCTAACTAAAGAACAGGCTATGAATCCCCTACAACCAACCTCCACTAGGACAATAATTGTTGTCATGGCTTGCAGCTTCCTATCAACCCCTACCTTCACCATTGCTTCCAGAATTTGGTCAACATCTTCATCAAACTGCTTCCACAGTGAAGTCATGTTAGCTGCAGGCCATTTGATCCGCCTCCTGTTAGACTTCATGTTAGAGGGATTAGTTTGCAACACTTGGAGGTTCTGGGCACTATGGGGTGACTCCGAGCCTGGCCCCTCCTTCGTCTCACCAGGTTGGACACCTGCGCGTTGTGCTGCACCTGCTCCCACCAAACACTCCATCCTCGCTTGGTGGATCTTCAAGCCACGATCGTTCTTGCAGATTTTGCCACATGCACACTGCTTCCTCATCATTATTTGTTCATTGCCTGGGTCTGATGTCGTTGTGTCCATCCAGCTGAGGTGCTCATCCTCCCCCCCTCTCGGGCACCCCTGGGGGAATCTTTCCCTTAGATTCATTGTAGCTTTTGTGGGGGTCCTCCTCTCACAGATTGGGTTGCCAGCCCGTTCTGCCCCTGTTGTCGTCTCTCTGGGCTGTCACTGACTTTCCAGTCGTCACCACTCTTTTTGCGGTTGTCACCCAGTCTTTCCTGGTTGTCACTGATGAACTCAGGGTGTAAGCCGTGTACATACATCTATTGATGCTTCTGGACACATCTTCAGTGTTGTTCTTGGAATCATCGGGTGTTTCGGGTCTTTCAACATCATACAACCTCCTCCAGGTGACCCAGCCAGGGCTGATCAGACCCCAGCTTGTGTCCAAATGGCTAGCTTAATACAATATAAATGCTATGTAAATAATTGTTATACTGTATTGTTTATGGAATAATGACAAGAAGAAATTTTATTTCCAACAAAAACATTCAATAAAACATAAAAATATACAGCTTCAAACAAACCAAATCAAACACATGGTAAATGACTTATTGGAATAAATGTAGAATGTCACTGTCACTCTCACTATAAAACTTCAGTACCTTGTCTTTCTGTTTATTTAGGTCATATACAGTGGTAGTTCCGACACTATTTTCTTCAGTAAGACGCCGCACAGACACACCACGATCAGGCTTCTGCAATAACTCCACTTTCTGCGTTATTGATAATGATAGCTGCTTCCTTCTCTTTTTCTCATTGTTACCCATAGGGGTATCTGCAGCTCTTTTTGACATTTTGACAGTGAAATTAAACACAAAGTCAACAGTGAACACAAAATATCAGCGAACAGCAAATGCACGTGTAACCAGTATGAGCGCTGAGCCACAACTGACGTCTGGCGTCCTCTGCTAGTGCTGCCACATCATGCCTGAGTGACGTCAGCTGTTAGCGAAAAAAACTTCAGTCTTCGGAGCTTTTTGGATTTCAGAATTTCAGATAAAGGAATGTGCACCTGTACAGCCTTTTGGCAGTGATAACGCATGTGTCCAAAAAAAGTTATGTTGCATGACTGAAGGATACGTTACTGACATTGTATGAGTTACATGTAATCCTAGTAACCTATAATCTTAAAACAAAGCATAATGGTGACAAAATATGCTTTCTAGTTTCTTTTGCATTTCAAAATACTGACATTTTGTTCTATGTTTATGTTCCTTTGCTCAAAATATCTTAATTACTTGTATAAGTTACAAGTTTTAAGTATCAGTTTTGAAGTACTCCCATAATTGATAGCATACTTAGTCTTACATTTTAAAAGTGCAATTTTGTTGAGTTCATCAACTGTGTCTGAGAATAAGAGTTACCAGTTTTTCGTCCGATACCCTTTACTTTTAGATTGTGAAGTTGCTTTTGCGTAATGGTGGAGATGCGTACCAGATGAATCATCGTGGAGAACGTCCTGTAGATGTGGCTGATTCAGATGAAATGGAACAGCTTCTGAAAGGGGAGCTTCCACTTTCTGATGATGATGATGATGATGACAGTTGTACAGGTAGTGAGATAACCTTTCAGAATAAATCCCTGATGTACAGTTTTAATATTGTAGAAAAATTAGTAAAATCCATTTATTCGTGGTGTTTAGAGATTTCTGTCTGTACACTGCAGTTTAATTCATATCCCTGTTGTAAGTATTACATTTAATACTCATCATAGGAGTACGTATTAAATTTTGTTCCCCTTTTGGCATATTAAAAAGCAATCTTAAGCTCTTCATATCATTCATGAATACATTCTCCATATAGTCAGTATTCGTCCTCCTCTTTTTACTTCCTTCTGTCACTACTATTTGCAAAGTGGCATACTTTATTTCTTCAATTCTTGCAATTTTTCCCTTCCTTCCCCCTCTTTTCAAGGAGCTTTGCCTCTTCTGATTTATTTTTTCTTAGAGGATTATTGATCATATAGGACTATGATGATGGATCGGCTGGTTGAGTGGTGTTGCAACAACATCCTTGCTCCGAACGTCAGTAAGACTAAGGAATTGATTGTGGCTTTCAGGAAAGGGAAGTCGAGGGAACACACCAGGCCTCATCGAAGGGTCAACAGTGTAAAGGATGAGCAGTTTCGAGTTCCTGGGTGTCAGTATCTCTGAAGATCTATCCTGGACCCAGCATACTGATGCAATTATTTTGAAGGCATCCCAGCGGCTCTGTTTCATTAGTGTGTGAAGAGATTTGGTGTGTCACCAATGACTAGCAAATTTCTACAGATGAAATGTGGAGAGCATTATAACTGGTTACATCACCCTCTGGTATGGAGACAGCAGTATAAGGATTGGAAAAAGCTGCAGGTTGTAAACTCAGCCAGCTCCATCATGGGCACTAGCCACACACACCCCCACCACCACCACTGCCGCTGCCATCGAGGACATTTTCAAAAGGTGAAGCCTCAAAAAGGCAGTATCCATTATGAAGAACCCTCACCACCCAGGTCATGTCCTCTTCTCCATACTACCATCAGGGAGGAGGTACAGGAGCCTTAAAACACACACTCAACGTTTTAGGAACAGCTTCTTCTCTGCCATCAGATTTCTGAACAGTCCATGAACCTATAATCACCACCTCACTTTTTTTGCTGTGTTTTTGCACTACTTATTTTATATTTTTTTTATTATTTTTTACTGTAACTTTTTTTATGTATTGCACTTACTGCTGCTACAAAAGAACAAATTTCACGACATATGTCAGTGATAATAAACCTGATTCTGAGAATTCAGATTCTAATCTATAAGACGGCATCACACTACACTTCAATTTAATTACATTCACATGCTATTGACTAATATATACGGGGATATCATAAAGTTGTCAACTTTACTGTTATTCTGGTTATTATCGTGCCATCTGGGTTTCATGATATAAGTTCTTCATTCTATTTAAATTTGAAGCATTTAAAATGTGCCTTTTAACTTCCTGTTGCTTCTAAACGTAGTGTTCATATTTTTCTATGTTAATGCAATCTGCCATCTGAATAAGCGTTCTTCTATATCCCACATTATCCTTTTACAATCTTCTCTCTTACTGCTCATCATTTTAACAATTTTTTTTTGTTTCCTTATTTCCTGAGAGTTTATCATTAATTTTTTAAATTAAAGGGATATTAGTCACTGCAAGTATAGGGTTTGAAATTCGCTTATCTGTCTCAATCTTCATTATACCTATTTCTAGAATTTCTGTAAGTTATTTGTATTTACCCTTCTAATATCAGCCATTCATATGAAATACATTCATCATTTTTATATTTGAGCTTGATCTTGAAAGGACAATGGTGGTGTTTTAATATCTTGCATAAATTCAGCTCAAGGAATTAAGCATTGCAAATCCCCAGACCTTGTTGATCAGTCTATCAAAAAAAATAGCGGTTTGCTCTTAACGTCCTCATTATTTTTAAGAATTTGCTGGATTTGCATTTGAATTCATGTTTGACTATTTAGAATCTTGCCAAGTTTTTTTTTAACAATCACTACTAAATATAAAATTTGGGCCCAGAAAGGGCTGATCCAGTCAGTAATTCAGAAGCAAAACATTGAGGGCACTAGTAATGCTCAATTGGTCATCAGGTGATGAGAGAACCTTAATTCAAAATTGAGAAAGTCAATGATAAAATGTTTCAAGAATCAAAGAAAGGGGGAGGAGCAAAAGGAAAAGTCAGTAACAAAGTGGGGACAGGAAACATTAAATGACAGAAAGAATGGCGTTGGGTAAAAGAGGATGGTAAATATATTTAATAAATAGTAAGTTGCAAAACATGCTTTTGAAAATCTGAACTAAACAGATAATTCTGGAATCAGCACAACTGCAAAATGTTTAAGCTTCCAGTTGTCCGACACCTTTTTCCAACTCAATCCTATCTTCAGCCTCTTATTTGTCGTACCAAAGCCCCCTGCAAGTTCAAGGAACAGCAACTTATCTTCCAGCTACAGCTTTTTGGACCTAATGATCAACAGATAGTCTTTTATTTAGCATTTAAGGTTTATAGTTTTCATTCCTCTGTTTTCCATTAGTATTATCTTCATCTATGTATTCCAGCCTCAGAACTACTTTGTATTTTTACCTGGTGCCATCATGTTTTTGTTGCAATGAATCAAGTCTCGTGTCTAGCCTTTCACAAATATTATTTCTCCCATACTGCTCCTCGCCTACCCACCATTCTTTCCATCATAAGATGTGCTTTCCTTCCACTTCTAGTAAGTTGGGACTCTAGAATTGGGTCTGATTTTGCCTAACAGAAAGCTTGAAATGTGGAAGAGTTCTTCTTTCGAAACCTGTGCTTTGGCGTTACTAGGTTGCACAATTTTTTTTAAATCAAATCGGCTATTTAAATAATCACTATTGACAATCTATGATCTTGTTAACCAATATTTGTTCAGATTAGTTTAGAAAAGGTCCTTTTAAACTTTTTTGTCTCTTTGCATTGGACTTTATTATGTTTGTATTCTGTGTTCAATAAATCTTCCATTTTGGAGAAGCAGGAAATTTGTGTTCCCTCCTTGAAGTTTCAACCTATCGATTGAAAGAACAGCCTAACAGACTGGGAAAACTAAGTTACTCCATTTCACCACATTTTCCATATATGAATCTAATTTTGGATGATTCATATCCTTCACCTTTTTCTAACTTTTGTCTACAAAATCAATCTACAATATTTTTCTCAGCATACTTTTGAACTTTTCGGTTGTGCAATGATCATTTTTATATTCGTATTGTTAATTTAAAGGAAGGTATCACTATATTTTAGTTTGTTTTGCTCTTACTTTGTGTACCTGTTAGAAAATGTATATTTTCTAGTAGGGTTTGGTTTGTTGAATGTTGGGTTCTAAGAGAAATATTGCACTAGTATGGGTTATGAAGAGAAAGATGTCTGAATCTTTCTTATCAAAGTTCAAAATAATTATCAAAGTACATATATGTCACCATATACAACCATGAGATCCATTGTCTTGCGGGCATTCATAGTAAATTCAAGAAACACATAGTATCGATGAAAGACTGCACCCAACTGGATGGACGAGCAACCAAAGAGCAAAAGACGATAAACTGTGCATACACAAAACAAATTTTTAAAAAATAAGAATAAAAAAAGCAATAAGTATCAAGAACATGAAATGAAGAGTTTTGAAAGTCCTTGAAGATAGGTTATGGTACCAGTTCAGTGATGGGGTGAGTGAAGCTGAGTGAAGATAACCCTTCTAGTTCAGGAGCCTGATGGTTGGGGAGCCTGAACCTGGTGGTGTGGGTGCTGAGACTCTGTGCTTCCTTCCTAATAGCGGCAGTGAAAAGAGAGCATGGTCTGGATAGTAGGGGCCTTGTTGATGGATGCTGCTTTCCTGCGACATCGCTGCAAATAGATGTGCTCAGTAGTGGGGAGGGCTTTTCCCATGATGGTCTGGGCCATTTCCACTACTTTTTGTAGTATTTTTCCATTCAAGGGCAGAGGTGTTACTAAGATGAAACCAGTCAATTTACTCTCCACCACAAACCTATAAAAGAGAAAGTTTTAGATGACATGCCAAATCTTTGCAAACTTCTGTGAAAGTCGAGGTGCTGCCCCACTTTCTTTGTCATGGCACTTGCGTGCTGGGCCCAGGACAAATCCTCTGGAATGATAACACCGAGGAATTTAAAGTTGCTGACCCTCTCCACCTTTGAATCCCTGATGAGGTTTGGCTCATGGACCTTTGATTTCCTCCTCTTGAGGTCAATAATCAGCTTCTTGGTCTTGCTGATACTGAGTGAGAGGTGGTTGTTGTAGCACCACTCAGCCAGATTTTCATTCTCCCTCCTATATGCAGATTCTTTACCGCCATTGAGTCGGCCAGTGATAGTAGTATCAGCAAACTTAAATATGGCATTGGAGCCATACCACTCGTGCCATTAGAAAATATTTACAATAAAAATTGAAAATATGCATTTCTTACAGTAACCTAAATTCATTTTGTATTTCCAGAGTCTGAAGAGTTACCTTCTGTGAACCCATCTAGTGTAGATGATAATGTGGATGATTCTGAAGCAGAAAAAGAATTGAAAACTGATACTAACCAGCAGTTGACACCTTGCAAATCAATTGTATCATCTGCACTGGATGAATATGAATTCAAAGATGATGATGATGAAGATATTGATGAAGAAGAAGAACAAATAAGCAAGCTTGTGGATCAGAAACGGATTCGTAGAAGAGATGGTAAAAAGAGTGTTGTTAAAGAGAACAGCTATTTAACACCACCAAAGCTAGAATTTCAGAAGCCATTTAAAATTAAGAAGCAGAAGTCAGCAAGAGTTCTTGTTTCCTCCAGCTCTGATAGCTCAGATGAAGAACCACATCAAGAGAAAAAGACTTGTCCAACCAGCTCTCTGGAGATTGTTCCAGATAGCAGCAAATCTGATGCAAGGACTAAGAAGGAAAATTTGATCTCTCTGGAACAGAAAGAGAAAGGAAAAGGAAAGAAAAAAGTGAAAAAGCAAAGTAAAAATAAGGAGAACCAGGAGTTCAAAGAGGAGAAGGAAGAAAAGGAAAATGCTAAACTGATGCTTTTCTCCACTTGCTCTGCTTTGGACTCATTAGATCGCTCAAGAGATGAAGATTCATTTAAAAAGTCTTTGAAAGACGATTCTTCAGGTCATCAATTCCACCTTTCAACTGCCAAGTCGCCAAAGCATTCGTGTAGTTTAAATGAAAAAAGAGCCAAGCCTCTTAAACAGGAAAATGCTAAAACTGGTCTATCTTCAGGAGCATCAGAAATAACTTTTCAGTCTGAGGTGGTTCGATTTGATCACCTTACAGATTCTGACTACACTTCTGAGAGTTCCAGCAATAAGTCTTTTAAGTATAGTACGAAGACAAAACATCGCAAGAAGGATCTGAGTATAGAATTTGGTGAAAAGTCTGGACAGAGAAGCAAAGAGGAGGAGACAGGCATATTTGATAACATGGAAGAAGTTTTTAAAAAGACTGACAAGGATGGCAAGGTTATAAAAAAGCATAAGCTAAAGCATAAAGATAAAGAGAAAAACAAAATTAAGAAAGAACATGAAAATGAAAAGGGAAAGCACAGACAAAAGGAAAGTGAGAAGATATATCCTGAGTTTGATAGAGAATACTGGAAAGAGAACTTCTTCAAAAATGATGATACTAATGAAACTTTCAAAGATGAGAATTCAAACATGGCTCTTACAGAAAAACCATTGAAAGATAAGACTGTCATTAAAGAAGATAAAGTATCGAAAGAGAAATATTTTAAGGAAGAGAAGCCTTTCAAGGAGGACAGAGAAAAGGACAAGTCTAAAAAGAATAAAAAGGAAAAGCACTATAAAGAAGAGAAAGAAAAACTTTCAAATCTGGAAGAACGGAAGGAAATTGTGCTTGCAGACAAAGACGATTCACTTTACTCAAGTGTTTTTTTAAAGAAAGAGCATGCAGAATTCTTTGAGAAAGAAAAAGGCACAGATAAAGATAAATCTGATACTCAAGATAAAGAAAAGAAGGAAAACAAGGAGAAAAGTGAAAAAAAGTCCCCAACTAAAGAGAGAGACTTGGAAAGGTTAGAGAGAAAATATTTTGACAGAGAGAAGAAAGTGAAACACGAGAATAGGTCAGAGAAAGAGAAATCAGAGTCTCATGAAAAATTACAGGAAAAATCTTTGAGTAAATTACAAGAGATTGGGGAAAGGACAAAAGAAAAAGATCGATCTGGGAGCTTGTATTCCACTTCAGAAAAAGTCCACCGTGAAAATGATAAATTGAAGAATGTATTCTCTGTCAAAAAACTTGAGGAAAAAGAAAAGAGCAAGGAAAAATTGGATAAAAAACATGAGAGAGAAAAAATAGAAAGGGAGCGTCATTCCAGTGGTATAAAAGACAAAGTGGAAAAAGAGAAGCATGCTAATGAGAAGAAGGCTAAGTTTTCAGAAAAAGATTCACAGGATAACATTCTAAGTAAAGCAGACAAAGTTAAAGTAAAGGAAAAAGAGAAAGACATAGAAAAAGAGAAGAAGAAAGAGAAATCAAGGGAGAGAGAGGGTGACCCTGTGACAAACTCAAAGCATTTGCATGATGAGAAAAAACGCAGCACAATTGAGAGTAGCAAAGGATATCATGATAAGTTATGTTTTTCAAAGGATAAAAGTAAAGAGGATTTCCCTAAAACTCCTGAAACAAAAGAAAGAGAAAAGAAGGAAAAAGACAGACAAAAAGACAAAGTACCAGTGAATGCTTCTGTTAAAGCAAAACTCAAAGAGCCAGAAGCTGACAAACTGAAATCTAAAGATCCTAGTGCCACAAAGGACATGCGACCAAAAGAGAAGCGACTAGTAAATGATGACCTAATGCAAACCAGTTTTGAAAGAATGCTAAGTCTCAAGGATCTGGAGATTGAGCAATGGCACAAGAAACATAAAGAGAAGATAAAAATGAAAGAAAAGGAAAGGCAAAGGCATCGATCTGGCATTGACCTCTCAAAAATAAAAGAACGTGAGAAATTGAAGAGTTCATCGACAAGCAAAGAACTTACTAGATCTAAAAGCTCAGATCCATCAGAGATGCATTTAAAAGACAAGCAGCTGAAAGATGTTAACAGTGTGAAATCACTGACCAATGATACAAAACAAAATTTACCAGAAACTCCAAGACCTCTCTTGAGTTGTGAAGGTAATTTAACTGCATCCCCCAGACAAGAGCGTGATCGTATGGGACTTACTTCAAGATCAATATCAATGATTTCTGTTGCAAGTTCAGAAGATTCATGCCAGACCTCAGCTGTAGCAACACCACGGCCTTTAACTGATTATGATTCAGATTTCACCATTGAGGGTTCTGAATCTCAGTCTTCCTTTTCACAGTCTGTATTTCTCTCCAGTGCCAAATCACCTGCTGTATATGACCGAGACTCTGATGTTTTGACTGATTTACCAGATCGACTTAAGTCACCACATTCCAGTAAACTTCCAGGATCTTATCTACGGTCAGTATCTGCTGACAACGCTAGATGTGAGAATGAATGCCGGTCTGTAGGTGATGTTCGGAGATGCAGTATACCAGTTGTTGCAAATGACCATGATAAACAGTTCCACAAGCAACTAGAAGTTAACCTGCCCCTCTCAAGTGAAAAACAATATAGTTTTTCACCAACAGTACAAAGCCAGGTCTGTACCTCTCCACGATCAGAACCACTTCCAGACAGTGGCCCTGAAGAGGCTGCATGTAATAGTACTTCGTGTTTACAGTCTCCTGCTGTCATTGTACCAAACGACACTAATTATTTATCACAGGATACAAATCCCAGCAGCATAATCGTGCAAAGTACTTCTCAGCAGATGCCTATGGTACAGCCACAACTAAACTGTTTGATTAGTGACATTCAGCCAGAAAAACCAATGGAAATATCATATGATAGGCTTGATATTCCTTCACACAGTAATAATGATGGTTATACAACTACAGCAGCTTGCGAGAAAAACACATTTAACCCTTTACCACATGTTCCACAAGAGTGGAGTTGTACAGAGCAGACAACATCAGAACCAGCATCCAAGTCTCCACAAAGGCTTTGCAGTGAGTCTTCCCAGGCCGTAAATCTCCTTGAAACACCATCTTATTTTTCACCTACGCATTCATCCAATTCTTCTTGTACACGTTCACCGTTAGACAGTGATAGTGCCCCTCGAGTACTCTTCTGGCCAAAATGTGGCGGAACTCAAGAAGAATCATCACAAATTCAAACCTTGCAAGATATTGATCAGAGTTCCACTTCATGCAAACCTCACTCAGAATCTTCAGGAATGGCTGATGAAAAGGATGGTAAATATCCTCTTGATGTAAATTCTGATCTTATAAATCAAAAGGCTCTAGAAGATCCTTCAAATGATTTCAAACCAAGTGAACTCCAAGGCTTGGAAGAAAACTCCTCCACACCATCTGCAGCATTACCAGATGGCAGCAGCGTTAATGAAAATCTTGTGGACCATACAAGGACTGTACAGAGTTTATTAATTGAAGAGAAGATGGAAGGTGCAAAAAGTACAATTTTAGGCAGTCATGAACCAGCTTGTAATCAGGAGAGCTCACAATTAGAGACACTGTCAGTAACATCCATTGATGAAATGCAGTCAGAGCCAAAAGAAGAACTGCCCGAAGCAACATCTTCCATAGAACATGTACACACACCTCCAGTTATTGACCAATCTCAGTCTTTGGAAAGTAAAGCTCAGGACCAAGATTCCTCACTAGATATGGAAGTTTCCCAACATTTCACAACTGCTGGTCAGGACCCTGTAATGATGCATGAAGCAGCACTGGATGAACAAAAGCCATCCGCTGAATCAACAAAGGAGGAGTCAGAAGACCGAATGGAAACTGACCGCACAGAGCATGATATTCCTCAAAGGATTACTCGCAACAGAGCAAATATATTAGCCAATCAAAGCAAACAGTCTGTTGTCAACTGTGCACAGATCTCTGATAAAGATACAGAATCTGCCACTCCTGTGAAAAGTAAATCGAAGTTATCAGAGGAGGAGGAAGGCCAAGTACATCACCCACATAAACGCAAGTTGTCACGTGTTCCACATCCAACACAAGTGAAATCTACTCTGCAGCAAGCTAAGGAAAAAACACAACAGTCACTGGCTGCCATTGTAGATTCTTTAAAATTAGAGGAGATTCAACCTTACCATTCGGAAAAGGCAAACCCTTACTACGAGTATCTCCACATAAGAAAGAAAATAGAAGAGAAGCGTAAAGTGCTATGTAGTGTCACTCCACAAGCACCACAGTTTTATGATGAATTTGTTACATTTACTGGATCATACCTGCTGGACGGAAACCCCTTGAGCAAACTTTGTATACCAACTGTAAGTGTTATCATTCGAAATAATTGCTTTGACTTCATTATTCCATGTGATATAGCCTTACATTCAGTTTGTGTTGACTATAACAATTTGCTTCAATTATTTATTCAAGAGAGAGAATTAAGTATATTATAGTAGTGCACAATTTAGTTCTTAATTGATTATTTGCATTCACCGTTCAGATCAGGCAGCTTATGTACATCCAGTCTTTCCTGGCTGTCAGTTTTTTGCCCCATCTATTGTCTCCACCCCTCCTCTAATATTTTGTCTGAATCCCCTTCCTCAGCAAACTTCAGTGAGCTGATGCATGAGTCTGTATGTTAACCATCTCATCCTTAACAATCTCCTGTGCTTCTTGCAGTTTTCCACAAAGTGTTTGAATTAATTTTACACTAGTTAAATTATTTCACCTCAGTGAAGTTGGCCTTCTTCCGGATTAGACATTCTAGTTTAAATTGAACCGTGATCTTCTCCATTGCTTATGTAAATTTTATGCAACAGTGGTCATTCTTACCAATATGCTTTCCCACAGACACTTGATTATTGGGTCCCATCTCCAAATCTACCTTTGCTCTCTTCCTCCTCCCTGATACACGGAGAATCTATTGATTGAAGAAATTCTCTTAACACATTTCAGAAATTCCTGTTCCTTCCCCCTCCCCACTTTATTCTAACATGATATTGATTAATTTTTAGGTAGTTAAGGTTGCCCAGTATCAGCAGTGTAATTCTTGCCCATCTTTGTAAACTCCCTACAGATATCCATATTGGTATTGGTTTATTATTGTCACATGTACCAAGATACAGTGAAAAGTTTGTCGTGCATGCTGTTCCTTTCACACTATGGAGATTTATGGAACATCCCAGAAACACATTGGAGCATTATTTGTCATAACTCTTTCCTAGCCACCTCAAGGATGCCACCTATTCCTATACCTTCTTCCTATTTAAATGTCTTCCCAAATCGGCACTATCCTGTCACATTCCTTTTGCCTTCCGTATATTTCTTATCACTTTTTAATCCAGGAATATTGTTCCCGGTTTTGTCCCTTCTTGATCTGTTTTGTTATTGTTTTACATTTTTTTAATTCTCAGAAGGCTATTTGTATTTATAGCTTACCAATTCCATTCATCACACTTAGTTTACATTCTAAATCTTTGTATTCTGTACTAGGCTACTACAGTGTAATATGGTGCTTGTACTTTCTCTGATACATCCCATCTTATTCTTCTACTTCTGTAAACCAGTGCCTATCCCCGGCTAAAAACTTCCACATCTGCATGCTAACGTGTCTTGGATCCCAGGGTATATACATCAATTATATGATAGATGTCCATAGCAACACCTTCTCGTCGGTGCCCCCCGTTTCCACCGAGCTTGGTACGTCATAGCACGACCGAGTGTCCAGCGGTATGACTGGATGGTTAGGCTGAGCTCGTTAACCTTGGTTGGCAGCCAGTCTAAGAGAAGGACAACTCTGAATCCAAACCCGATGAGGTGGGGCTCGTTAGCCTTGTCAGGCCATCCACCAAGGAGAAGGACACTCCGACGTAAATCCTACGACCTGAGAACCTCGCTGTCACCGGCCCAGCTTGCTAGGCTATGGCATATGAACCCCGGGTGTAAAGGGTGGGGCCAGTACCGCGCACACTGCACTCCACCTAAAATACCATTGCACAGGCCGAAGGACACGCCCATGTTGTGCGCAGCCCCCTTCCTAAATCTTCGTTCGCGAAGCCAAGCCATGATGATGATATAGAAGATACTGTTACATTGGGCAAGCTGGATAATGAAGTTTAGAATAAGTGTGCATTTTTGATGTTTGCATTGAAATTTATGTTTTATCAGCTGTGGGAGAAAAGTAATAGGAATCTGTGATCACATTTGATTAAATTGGTCAATTTGGTGCACCTGGTAAAGCTGCTGCATCATTGCTCCAGTCACCCCATGTTCAATCTTGACCTCGGGTGCTGTCTTTCTGGAGTTCAAACATCTTCTTTGTGACTGTGTTGATTTCCTCTAGGCAATCAGTTTTCTTCCCAAATTCCAAAAGGTACTTGGGGTGACAGATTATTTGGCCAATGCAAAAACTGTATATACTGTAAGTGAGTGGTAGAATCTAAGGGAAATTGATGGGAATGTGAGGGTGAATAAAACATGGGGATTGGTATAAATGATTGTCAATGCAGACTCATTGGACCAAGAGGCCTTTTATCCATTCTACTGTATATGTCACTGTGACTTGAACTGAACCAGTAGGAACTGATAATGTAGTTTTTAAATTTGTATGGATATTAATTACTATGGCTTTTTATTTAAAGATAACTCCTCCTCCATCATTGTCTGAAGCACTGAAAGAACTCTTCAGACAACAGGAAGTTATTCGAATGAAGCTTCGATTACAGCATAGTATTGAACGGGTACTGTTTTTGTTCTAAAAGATTCTTTGAACTTTAAATGCGTTTAGTATTTTAGAACCTATATAAAGGATGCCCTAGAAATTGTATCCTTAAAATTTAAAACACTTTCTGGAAAACATGGTAACATGGCACACCTTGCCACGATGTTTTGAATTTTGAACTTGGTAAGTGAGATGAGCAACAGACCTGTGAATTCAATAAACTGGATTTTTTTTTGTTTGGTAGCTGCTCATTTCACTTGCTGATAGACTATTCTTGTGAGGTTGGAATTGGAATTTATGATTAGAAAACATTTTGGCACACTGCCCTCTACAGGGCATCTACAAATAGTATGAATAAGATGTCTCTCCTTACCTCCAATCACGTTTACAGAATCATTCATACACTGTGCAGAATCTGCATCAAACAGCTTCTACTTCAAAAGTTAAATAAAAAGGGAGAAAGAAAGATGGACTTGAGAAGTAAAAGAGATTATAATACTATTATATTTTCTTTAATTATAATCAAAAGCAACTCCATACTTGTTATCTTTCAAAGCTAAAAAATTGACAGTAATGTTAATATTTACCATGGTCTTCCAATTTACTTACACTGGAATGGACACACCCTTGTATTTTTGTAAATCAAAGCCTGCAGGTGCTGGAAATCTGAAATAAGAACAAAAATTATTGGAAATGTATGTCAAGAACCACCAGATAACCAGGGAGAGGGTAGGACTGTTAAAGGATAAAGGAGGGAACTTGTGTTTAAGATGTGGCTAAGATCCTAAGTAAATACTTTGTGTCTTTATTTACCAGAGGGAGAGTGGAAAATGGCAAAATCAGAGTGGAGCATGCTAAAATGCTAGGGGATTTCAAGATTAGAAGAGAGGTAGTGGTTAAGTTCCCAAGGCCCAGTGAGATGTAATTCAAAATATAGACAGAGGTAAGAGATGAGATGCCAGGACATTGACCAACATCTTTATATCTTCACTGGCCACAATTTTAGTGCCAAAAGACTGGTGTGTAGCTAATTTCCTTTGTTTGAGAAAGGAAATAAGGATAATCCTGGAAATTATAGGCCAGGAAATCAAACATCACTGGTAGAGAAACAAATGAGAAGGATTCTTACGGATAGGATTTATGAGATTTGGAGAAGCATGGCCTAATTAGGGATGGTCAGTGTGGTTTTATGAGGGACGTGTGATGAGTTTTTCAAGGAGGTGATGAATGTGATTGTGGACCTCTGCTGTTTGTCATACGTGTAAATGATTTGGATGAAATTGTGGTAGGTTGTATAGCTAAGTATGTAGGTGACACAAATATTGCTGTGGTTGTAAATTGCTTAGAATATATCCAAACGATACAGCGGGATGTAGATCAGTTGAAGGTACAGAGGGAGAAATGGCAGGTGGAGTTTAATCTGAGCACAGGTAAAGAGCTGCACTTTGGCAGATACAACATAAAGGGAAAGTACACTGTAGATGGCAGGATCCTTAATGGCATTGATAAATAAAGTGATCTTAGGGTCCAAGTATGTGGCTCCCTGAAAGTGACTGTACAGGTTGGTAGGTTAGTATAAAGAAAGCATATGGCATGCTTGCTTTCATTAGTCGAGGTGTTGAGCTCAAGAACGAGGAAGTTATGTAACAGCTGTATAAAACTCTAGTTAGGCCATATTTAGAGTATGCTTTCAATTTTAGTTTCCTCATTATAGAAAGATGATGGAGGTTCTGGAGGAGGTTTACCAGAATTCCAATCCTGATGAAGGGTCTTGGCCCGAAATGTTCGACTGTTTATTTCCTTCCATAGATGCTGCCTGGCTTGGAAGACGTGCCATGAGGAGAGGTTGGACAAGCTGGGGTTGATTTTCTAAAGTGGCAGAAGCTGTGGGGAGATTTGATAGAGATTTATAAAATTATGTGAAGCTTAGATTGACAGCTAGTATTTTTTCCAGCCTTTTAATACCTAGTACAGGAGGTTATGTATTTTAAGGTGAGAGGAGGAAAGTATGGAGGAGATGTGGAAGGCAAGTTTTGTTTTACAGGTTCAAGGGGGCCTGAAATACACAGCTGGTCTGGTGGTAAGAGTTGGATAGCAGAGAAGCATTTAAGAGACTTTTATGTTGGCACGTGAGTATGCAGAGAAGGGAGGGATAAGGTCAATGTGCAGGGAAGAGGGATTAGATTAGGAGTTATTGGTTTAATTAGTTTGCCATAATATTGTGCTTGTTTTGTACTCTACTATTCTATGCATGTTAGGCAGCATTTTTTATAAAACAAACAAGCGTAACTTTGTTTTTCTTAGTTTTGGTATGTTTTGGTGATAAATAACCATGTAAATACGTCCATCATCAGCTGTAAATTTGCCGTTGCCAGCTCATTGACAAAATGTGTCAAGGACATGCTGATATAGTCAGCCTTTGGCGGAACAGAGGAATTCAGAAAGCAACTTTCTGATGTGATGTCTGTCAAAAATATGTGCCACAGCTTTGATTTCTACCTTGAACAATTATCAGAAGATGGTGTTCAAAAGCACTAAGAATTGACATCTTTACTTTGTTTAAAAAGTTGTAAACAAGTTCTGTTGCTTAATACTGAAATTAGTTGAAGTTACATAATCTCTCCTTTGATGATCTTTTTGGAGAGACCAACTTGCTTTTTTTTAAATGTATTCTTTGTATTTCTTTCAGGAAAAGCTTATTATGTCAAATGAGCAAGAGGTTCTAAGAGTACATTACCGTGCAGCAAGGACACTAGCAAATCAGACTTTGCCTTTTAGTGCCTGTACTGTGCTTCTAGATGCAGAAGTTTACAACATGCCTCAGGAGCCTCAGGTGAGAAGGAAATTAGACTTTGAAGATCTACATGGGGAAAACGTTATCTTTATATGAATTAGTATTATAAAAGAGAAATTGGGCTAATCATCTGCCAAGATATGTATAGATCTTTCAATAGATATGACTGTGGTCAGGTTATTCCCAAAAAACAAGGCTGCAAAAGATCCTGCCACTCAAGAGTATTGTCTCTGCATACTCGCACTGTGCTCGTGGACTGCATGATGTTCATTAAGATTGTACACATTTCTACAGACCTCCCAGCTCAAGCTGGGAGATCCATCAGCTGAAGCAGCACAAGGTTAACCAGATGATAGTAAAGCAGAGCCAATGAAATGAATGGAGAAATCCAGTCCTGCCGAAGGGTCTCGGCCCAAAATGTTGACTGTACTCTTTTCCATAGATGCTGCCTGGCCTGCTGAGTTCCCCCAGTATTTTGTGTGTGTTTTGCTTGAATTTTCCAGCATTTGCACATTTTCTCTTGTTTGTGAGAATCCATTGCCAGAGAAAGGTTAGATTATTTGACTTCATTAAGCTAATTAGATGCATGCTTTTTAACCTTTCTGTTTTATAATTCTTTTCAAAATTTATATTTTTTGCTAAGTTTTGAGCAAGTTTTGAATACCTAAAAACATCAAGGACATTTACAAATATTTGTTGATCAGCTTTCACTGATCTAAGTCTGGACAAGGAATGCCACCTACTGTCAATGCCTTGTCAGCACCCAGAGAGGTAATATACTAATTGGCTGGGAAACATGGCCTTCCAGTGAGATTGCAACTTGGACAAGGCTAAAAGACCAACAAAGGCAACCAGCAGTCTCAGGGCAGCAAAAGATTGGCCCCAGTGTTTTGACTAAATGTTCTCTTCTCAAAGTTGTTTCTGAAGTTATAAAATCTTTGCTTCAGGGTGATGAAAACAAAACATCGGTGAGGGATCGATTCAATGCACGCCAGTTTATGTCCTGGTTGCAAGATGTGGATGATAAGTTTGACAAATTGAAGGTAAGCTTCCTTGAGGAAATTTTTAAAATATGGTATAATACATATAAGAATGAAATGCTATAAGCTATTCATAATACTCTGTAAAGAGAGTAATAAAATCCTGCTTAATAATTTTAGGAGCTCCTGACCATGAGAGTTTCATCTGTAAGGTTAGCGCTGCATTTTCAGGGAAAAAGACAGAGGTAAACCTGGAAGCTTTGAACATATAAGGGCACTCCCCAATTTGGTACATTGAATGTGATATTGTTCATCTATCTAGTCAACAACTCCATCGAAGCTTAACTGTTACGTTCAACCTCTTTACACATTCTTCCTTTCATATCCGATGATTCTGGGGGGGGGATTACAAATGTTTTTAAATCACTTTATTGTTTGAAGTCACTTCAAAAATGTACTTAATATTTGATTGCAGAGATTGGACAAATGGATATGTGATGCAATCTATTTAGGGATATGACATCTGAACTAACCCAACTAAAAATCTGGAAGTACTGAATTAAAGACACAAAATGCTATTTCCAGGAGCAAAGATGCCTGAAATGAAGAAAAAGTACTGAAATGCACAGCAGCTATTGATAAAATATTATAAACCCCAAAATATTATCCTGATTCTCTCTCCACAGAATCCCCCCATCTCGTGAATATTTCTGGCATTTTCTGCTTTTATTCCACACTAAAATAATCTTCTCTCTAGAAGTTTGAAAACAAATTGTATAAATAAAGTATTGGGTGAGGTCTTTAGTACTGCAAGTCATTTTTATCTTGTATTAATGTATTTCTTAATTCATTACAGACATGCCTTCTCATGAGACAACAGCATGAAGCTGCAGCAATGAATGCTGTGCAAAGACTGGAGTGGCAGCTTAAACTACAAGAGCTTGATCCTTCTTCACACAAATCTTTGAGTATCTTTGAAATTCCTGAGTTTTACATCCCTCTTGTTGATGTTAATGATGACTTTGACTTAACACCAATATGATTGTGCATCTGTTCAGGTGGTTTTAAGCTAGTGCTTAATGATATAGTTAGTCACTGCTGAATGATACAGGACAGTTACAAATAGGCTTGTGTATTTGGCTTTGGAGCACTTGGAAGAAAAGTGAGGAATTGAGGATATGGGTGTGTGTGGTAAAGAAGGTGCAGTACCATTCCTGCATAATGATGTGAAATTCAGCACTAACGCACTGTGACTTCCCATCACTGTTTACCAGTAACCACTACTGTCTTTCAGTAGTTCAACAGTTGTAGCTGACAAATAGATATTCCCTCTTAATATCTGCCTGTACTTTAAAGTTTACAAAATGGGGGCATTTGCTATATTATGTTCGTACCAGCAGCGCTGGCAGCTGCAAGGTGACAGGGGCAAAGATACTCTGTCCCCAAGAAGGAGTTCATGGTACAGTAGAACCTCACCTTTGCACTCACAGCTGGAGTGCTGCCTCATTTAAAATATTATACATTGGCTCCTAATATCTATGCTTTTCATCTTCCAAGTATAGGGATCTGTTTCTGGGTAACATTCTAATAAGAACCTAAATCTATCTATCTAAATTACCATTCTCTTCATTGCTGTATCTATTCCACTCCATTCAAAACAGAAACTACTGCATCAAGAGGCACTTGCTGGTTTTGTCAATGTTTCAAGAATTAATGGTATTTAAAAGAAAAATTCTGTTTACATGTCTGCACTTTTTTAAATTTAATCACCTTATTGTTTTGAGCACTTCAGATTCCTTTCATCAATTTAGTTTAAAAACATTTCACAGGATTCATAAACCTAGTGTTCATCTCTAAGGGTTATATAGATACATCCGAAGAAATCTTGAGTGTGGGAAGTCAAATCTTAATTTGTCTTCCTATGAATTCTCTCATATCGCAAGTCTCTGGGAGTAAATGATGTATTAGAGTATATCTTTGGATCAGCCAGCATTGTTGAGAAGCATCCAGGCTCTTAAATTTGGAGAATTCAAACCAACAAAAATATTAAAAATGGGGCGGTGGTAGGACTGTAGAATCTTTGCAGCCCAGTGGATTATATTGGACTCATCTTTCTTAAGCTAGCTGCTCTGAGTATATGCTTATTATTTGTTATGTTCATCAGGTCTCTTTGGAGATGGCTTGATAATTTAAAGCAAAACATTCTCCAGTGCTATTCTATATTTTGCTCTGCTGCTGCCAAATTATTCAGTATCACACTGCTTTATCCATGTACCCACAAATTTAGAGCTTCTGTAAGTAGCTTATTCCACTTTTTTCTCTCTCCCTCATTTCCATGTGATTCTCATGTGTCCTAACTCTAAGCTACTCTCTGGAGTGTTGTATGTTATAGCTAGGCTCTATTACATTTCCACATGAGCAGTTGATCATTATTAAATACACCTTGGGCCTTTTATTCTTTTACTGCCGTAAGGAGGCAAGCACTGTACTCTGAATAATTTGAATTTTAAAAAGAATAGACAAATTAGTTTAAAACAAAATTAGTCCCATCATTTTTACTTCAGTTACCAGTTCTGATCCTAGATACTGTACAGAATGTTTTTGTTTTTGGGGATGGGGGGGGAAATTCTGCACAGATGTATTATTTTGTCTTTTTTTAAAAAAATAAGTTATTTTATACATATCATTGCGCAGATGTAAATAACATTGTATTTAACAATATTGTTTAAAATATGTATAAAGGAAATTATATAGTTATTTTGATTGTATAGCCCATTAATTGTCTAATGTTTCACTGGACCAAAGTTGCAATTGATAGTTGGTTTTATATTGATTGTAATGTGCTGTGGTTTGACCTTGTTTGTTAGGGCATGTGTTTGGTTTGCTTTTTACATTGCAGCAACTGTTCGAGATCACAATTATGATGCAATGCATGTGTTACCAGGCTATCTTGTGTCCTGTTCTCCTCCTTCCCCTCTCCTCACAACCCGAAGAAAAATCTGCAGCAGAACCTATTTTTTCAGCACAAATGCTTTTTGAATTATAGTTCTAAAAGTGTAAATTGTTTATTTTAATATTTACCTGTTGATTAATATGTAAATACATGTAAATATGTTGTTAAATAAATTTTAATGGTCATGTTAATTAAATAGAGTTGCATCAATGGCTGTTCAAATGGAATGGGATTTGTTTCATTGTCTTTCATTGTCTGCTTTTGAACCACAGATAACATTTCTATTTGTTTTAGTGGGAAGAACACTATTTTTAACTGCACTTAAATTGGGAGAGCTAACATTCATTAATGATCGTCACTTAGGTTTGATGGACCTAAAAGTATTTTCTTGTGTTGAACTTTGTTCTGTAATGATAATCCTTACCTAATAAATAAAATTTGTTTTCCATAGAAATTGCACAGAATTTGCATAGAATTTAAGATAGTAACAATTATTTGATCCCACCATTGATGGTATTAGAAACACAACACTAGGCATCACCTGTAAAAGAAGAACTGATAGTAAATCTTTCAGGTTGATGACCTACTGACAATGAGTTTCTGTTTTCATTTCAGATATTAGCATTCACTTATTTTTGCTATTTCAGTCTTTTTTATGATTCTTTTATACCAGCAGTAGCTCTGGTGTCAGGTACCTGTTCTTTCTAGACATTTCATTCTATCTATCAAACCCTTTCATCTATTTAACCATTTTTCATGTTCCATTTAAGACCCAAGTGCTATGGGCATTTTCTTGCATTTTATTTTGGATTATTTTTGTTTTTTTATTGAAATCTGATGGAATATATTTATCAATGCCAATTAATTTTTCCCTACTTGACAATATTTCTGTTTAAATAATAGGCTTGCGATGTACTAAGAGCGCAGTGTGTTTGTGCAGTTATCTTCCTGATGGGGCTGTAATCTGAAACAAAATTCGCATCTGCCAACTTTCCATTCTATTCATTATTGAAGTAAATGTGATTGTACTGCAGGAGCTTCTAATTCTATCGGCCTTTTCTGATGTCAAATCCTCTCCCCCCCCCACCCCTCACACCCCACACCCCAAGTTTGGATATTATTTATTTAGAGATACAGCGTGGAACAGCTCCTTCCAGCCCTACGAGCTGCACTGCCCAGTAACCTGCTTATTTAACCCTAGTCTAATCACAGGACAACTTATAATAACCAATTAACCTACTAACCATATACGTTGGATATTCCCAAGTTTCCCCAACAATTCCACTCTGGTCAACCCTGTTCTGCCCACTTAATACAGTCATTTGTAGGAGCAGATAAAGAAAAATGGTTTTACTTCCAAGAACAGTTGATAGCAATTTTGATGTGAGGTTCCAAGAAAGAAAGTCTTTATACTACTACACACATCAAAGTTGCTGGTGAACGCAGCAGACCAGGCAGCATCTCTAGGAAGAGGTACAGTCGACGTTTCAGGCCGAGACCCTTCGTCAGTCCTGAGTATGTGCCTTTGGGCTTCTGTATCTCCTTCCTGATGGTAACAATGAGAAGAGGGCATGCCCTGAATGATGGGGGTCCTTAGTGATGGACATAGCCTTTCTGAGCCACCGCTCTTTGTAGATGTCTGGCATACCACGGAAGCTAGTGCCCAAGATGGAAAGCTGAAATTTTATGACTTTCTGTAGCTTCTTTCAGTCCTGTGCAGTAACCACCCACCTCCCCAACCAGGCAGTGATGTACTATCAAAATGTTCTCCATGGTACATTTATGAAAGTTTTTGAATGTTTTAGTTGACAAAACAAATATCTTCTAATGAAATATAGTCACTGTTTTGCCGCCTTTATGGCTGCATTGATATGTTGGGACCAGGTTAGATCCTCAGAGATTTTGATACCCAGGAACTTGAAATTGCTCACTATCTGCACTTCTAATCCCTCTATGAGGATTGGTTCATGTTTCCTCGACTTACCCTTCCTGTTCTGTCGTTTTAATGCCATGATGATTCCATTCTTCAATAGATCTTGATTTCTGTGTGGTAATATTGGCCCATTCAATTCACCTAAGCCATTCTATAGCAAATGAATTATGGGAAATTAGGAGTTAATGCTTATGATTGAAACCCAACAACAGCATCTGGGTCTCGGGGAGCAGTTTGAGATGTTGAACCTCAAAACAAAATACTTGAGCTACCTTCCAAGTGATTTTTGATCTCTTAAGGTCAGTGTCTGTCTCTTCTATAATCATGGGGTTGTCCATTGTCGTCGTCGATGAAGACCTCGACACCATGATGGTGTTGAGACTAGCGCTTGATTTGGATTTAAGTGAGGGAGAGTTGCGCAGCGTCAGCCTCACTCTCTCTTCCCAATTCCCATTTGGATCCAGTGGCAAGACAAGAGTCGAGACGGCTGGAGATGAGACTAGGCACAGTGGATGACCAGGACATCTTCTGTGTCATGTCGTGCTCTACATGTTCCACGACGCTTGCAGAGACCGCCTTCTTGACCGTTGGACCTTCCATTGGTCTCGTCTGCTCAATCTGCTGGAGTCTGTCTTCACATGCTGGGATAGACAACTCCCTATTTCACTGAGGGTTTGAGACCTGTCGGCTACTGTCACCTGGTTTAGCCGGCTTGTCGAAGCCTTTGCCCAGGGTGTGGCTGCTGTCGCATGCAAACAGCTATGAGGAGCCACAGGTGAGAGCTGAGTGCCAGGTGGGGACCAAAAGTGGACTAACCGCCTCGAAAAGGACACATGTTCCCCCACCAGAGGTGCTACCCCTCCCTGACACCCCATATAGCACATGTGAACCCTTCAGTTAAAATGTTGATCTTTGCAAAGGAGTCTCTATGTCTCTATCCCCAGAGTTCAGCAGTACAATATTTTTACATTCCTCAAAGTTACTTTATAAAATGTTTACCATGATGATCTCTTCAAATGTACAGTTATGAATTCAACAGAGAAAACTGAAGATATTTGTTAATTGTTCTACAAACATTTGTACAAAGAACAGTAATATTGGTGGAAAGTATCGCAGGTTACTGGTAAAATCCTAATCTATCCAATATACAGTAGATGTTTACATACAATTCTTAAAACGTGAAAAACTTTCTAATGCTAATTTAACCCTCATTTAGATTGACGTGCTTAATCTGAATTAGTTGTGGCTATAAAACTGGACCTCCAAAACCCATATTACCACAGATATCTCACCAATCAAACAATCCATGGATGATGTGGAGAAAGGTACTTCCAAAAAAGAAAATGTTCTGGCTCCATATGGTGAATATGGTCAGCATTTGAAGGAAGCACACCCCATGAATAAAAGGTGCATTCATAGAAGGACTGATGATAAAGGAATGGCATTGGAGAGGGTCCAGAGCAGGTTCATGAAAATGATCCCCAAAAATGAAAGGATTAATACACAAGAAGCATTTGATGGCTCTGGCCCTCTACTTACTTGAGTTCAGAAGAATGAGGGGGATCTCATTGAAACCTATGGAATATTGAAAGGCCTAGGTATGTGGAGAGGCTGTTTCCTATAGTGGGGGAATCTAGGACCAGAGGGTACAGGCTCTGAATAGAAGGATATCCCATTAGAACAGAGATGAGGATTTGATTTTGTGGAAAAATGATGCTGCCTTTATGAGGCATTGTGCCTTGAAGATGTCCTGAATGCTGGGGATACTGGTGCTCATAATGAAGATGACTGAGTTTTCAAATATCTGAGGCACCCCCGGTACCAGGCGGTAATGCAGCCAGTTAGAATGCTCTCCATGTTTCACCTGTAAGAATTTAGAGTCCGAGTCACCAAACAAGCCCTTCAGTTACCATGTCCTTTCTTGCTATCAATTACTCCACATTAAACCCACCCACCAGCATTTAATCTGTAGTTCAAAGTACATTTATTATCAAAATCAGAATTAGGTTTATTATCACTGGCATGTGACATGAAATTTCTTAGCAGCAGCAGTTCAATGCAGTACATAATCTAGCAAAGAAAAAAAAATAAAACGATAATAAATAAGTAAATCAATTATGTATATTCAATAGATTAAAACAATGTGCAAACACAGAAATACTCTTTTTTTAAAGTGAGGTAATGTCTGAAGGTTCAATGTCCAGTTAGGAATTGGATGGCAGAGGGGAAGAAGCTGTTCTTGAATCACTGAGTGTGTGCCTTCAGGCTTCTGTATCTCCTACTTAACAGTAATAGTGAGAAAAGTGCATGCCCTGGATGCTGGAGGTCTTTAATAATGGATGCTGCCTTTCTGAGACATCACTCCCTAAAGATGTACTGGGTACTTTGTAGGTTAGTGCCCAAGATGTAGCTGACTAGATTTACAACCTTCTGCAGCTTCTTTTAGTCCTGTGCAGTAGCCCCTTCATACCAGTCAGTGATGCAGCCTGCCAGAATACTCTTTACAGTACAACTATATAAGTTTTTGAGTGTATTTGTTGACATGCTAAATCTCTTCAAACTCCTAATAAAGTATAGCCACATTCTTGCCTTCTTTATAACTTCTCTCCACTTCTGATCCCTCTATGAGGAATTGGTATGTGTTCCTTTGTCATACCCTTCCTGAAGTCCACAATCAGCTCCGTCTTACTGATGTTGAGTGCCAGGTTGTTGCTGTGGTACCATTCCACTAGTGGGCAGGCATATCTCACTCCTGTACACCCTCTCATCACCACCTGAGATTCTACCAACAATGGTTGTATTGTCAGCAAATTTATAGATGGTATTTGAGCTATGCCTAGCCACACAGTCGTGTAGATAGTAGAGCAGTGGGCTAAGCACACACCCCTGAGGTGCGCCAATGTTGATCGTCAGTGAGGAGGAGAAGCTATCACCAATCTGCACAGATTGTAGTCTTCCAGTTAGGAAGTCGAGGATCCAATTGCAGAGGGAGGTACAGAGACCCAGGTTCTGCAACTTGTCAATCAGGATTGTGGGAATGATGGTATTAAATGCTGAGCTATAGGCGATAAACAGCATCCTGACATGTGGAGAGCCATTGAGATTGCGTCTGCCATTAATCTATTGTGGTGATAGGAAATTGCAATGGGTCCAGGTCCTTGCTGAGGCAGGAGTTCAGTCTAGTCATGACCAACCTCTCAAAGCATTTCATCACTATCGATGTGAGTGCTACCGGGCTATAGTCATTAAGGCAGCCCACATTATTCTTCTTAGGCACTGGTGTAATTGTTGCCTGTTGGAAGCAAGTGGGAACTTCTACCCACGTTATAATGTATACATTATACAACCTTGAGATTCATCTCCTAACAGGCAGCCTTGAAACAAAGACACCCAAAAAATTATCTATTTACCTACAAACGACTAACACCCAATGTGCAGAGAATAAAAACCACATCGCGCTCTTAAAAAAAATAAAAGAACCCATAAAAAATAGACACTTGAACGCCCAATGTGCAATGATTTAAAAAAACATGCAAACAGTAACCACAAGCAAAGAGTGTTTCTGAACTGAAGTCCACAAAGAGCGTCAGCGCAGAGCCGAGCAAACGCTGTGGAGCAGTGATCTGAACTGGCCCGCACCTTGCCTTGGGCCCCAACACCCTGACCTTTTCAATCTGTTCTGGCACTTAACTCTGTCTGAACAACCAGTCCTGCCACTTGGATATGCTGGATTTTGCCACCTCGATTCCACCTGTAAATCTCTGTACAAACGTTGTGTTGAGCCCCTTCGAAACACTCTGGGGCCTAGACCCCACAGCTTTGATTCGGCCTGTGCCTGACCTTTCACACTTTTCCATGCTCTAAAACTTGGCAGAGTGCTTGTCTACATACTTTTGACCAGATTCCAATCACTCCATATTCTTCCTTAGATCTCCTCCATACCTCTGGTCCGAAACCTATCATAACCCTTGACACCTCTTAAGGGATTAAAAAAGATTCCTACTGTCTACACTGTCTATATTCTATGTAATTTTGTATGCTTTTTATCATGCCAACAGTCCAAACAATACAAATCCAGTCTGTTTCATCTCTCCTCATAATTGAAATGCCCAAACTCACGCATTATCCTCTTCATCTTCTCCACTCATCTTAGACATTTGGAGAATGGGCAAAGAGGTGCCAGAGGGAATATCATGTAGGAGACATAAGTATAGGCCATCCAGTCCGTTGAGCCTGCTCCACCATTCAATATCATGGCTAATCTGACCATGGACTCATCTCCAACTACCTGCCTTTTTCCCCATAACCCTTAATTCCCCTACTATACAAAAATCTATTCAAATTTGCTTAGGTAGCCTCCACTGCTTCATTGGGCAGAGATTTACACAGATTCACCACTCTTTAGGAAAAGCAGTTCCTCCTCATCTCCATCATAAATTTACTCCATCCAATCTTGAGGCTATGTCCCCTAGTTCTAGTCTCACCTACCAGTGGGAAAATCTTTCCTGCCTCTATCTTATCTATCCCTTTCATAATTTTATGTGTTTCCATAAAATCTCCTCTGAATTCCAACAAGTACAGTCCCAGGCGGCTCAATCCCGCCTCATGGTCTAACCCCACCCCACCTCCATCTCTGGAATCAACCTAGTCAGCCTCGTCTGCGCTGCCTCCAAAGCCAGTATATCTTTCCTCAAGTAAGGAGACCAGAACTGCACACAGTACTCCAGGTGCGGCCTCACTAGTACCCTGTATAGTTGCAACATGACCTCCCTGCTGTTAAATTCAATCCCTCTATCATGAAGGCCAATATTCCATTTGCCTTCTTGATAGCCTGCTGCAGCTGCAAACCAACCTTTTGCGATTCATGCCCAAGCACTCTCAAGTCCTTCTGCACAGAAGCATGCAGCAATTTTTTACCATTTAAATAATAATCTCATCTTCCATTCTTCCTTCCATTGTACTCTTATCTGCCAGACCCTTGCCCACGCACTAAACCCATCCATATCTCTCTGCAGACTCTCCATACCCTCCACACAATTTGCTTTCATCTCAGTTTAGTGTCTTAAGCAAATTTAGATACACTACACTCGGTGCCCTCCTCCAGATCGTTAACGTATATCATGAACAGTTGCAGGCCCAGCACCAACTCCTGTGGCACACTGCTCACCACTTATTGCCAACCAGAGAAACACCCATGTATCTCAAGTCTCTGCTTTCTATTGGTTAACCAATTCTCTATCCATGTTAATACATCACCCCCAACTCAATGCATCCTTATCTTATGGATAAGTCTTTTATCTGGCACCTTATCAAAAGCCTTTTGGAAATCCCAGTAAATAACATCCATGTGTTCCCCTCCATCCACTGTGCTTGTTATATCCTCAAAGAACTCCAGTAAGTTTGTCAAACGGGACCTGCCTTTGCTGATTCCATGCTGCATCTGCCTGATTGATCTATTTCTTTCCAAATGCTTTGCTATTTCTTCTTTAATGATAGCTTCAAACATTTTCCTAACTACTAATGTTAAAACTAACTGGCCTATAGTTACTTGCTTTTTGCCTACATCCTTTTTTAAACAATGGCATGACATTCACTTTCTTCCAATCCACGGAGACCTGCCCAGAGTCCAGAGAAATTATCCTCAAAGCCTCAACTATAACCTCTGCCATTTCTTTCAGTAACCTGGGATGCATTTCTCAGGAGCAAGGGACTTGTCTATCTTTAGGCCCACAAGTTTGCTCAGCACTACCTCTTTAGTGATATCTATTGTATTCAGGTCATCACCTCCCATTGCATCCATATCATCTTGCTTCTGCATGTTAGACATGTCCTCCATCGTGAAAACCAACACAAAATAGTCATTCAAAGCCTTGGGCATTTCCTCATTACTGAATATCAATGACCCCTTCTTGTCCTCCAAGGGAGCCACTTTCACTTTGGCCGCCCTTTTCCACTTTATATGACTATAAAAACTTTTACTATCCGTTTTTATATGTTGTGCTAGTTTATTTTCATAATCTATCTTCCCTTTCTTTACTGCTCACTTAATGGTTCTTTGCTTTTTAAAGTTTTCCCAATCTTTCAGTTTCCCACTACTTTTGTTGACTTTGTACGAATGTGCTTTTAGTTTGATGCCTTCTTTTATTTCCTTACTTATCCATGGCTGGCTCTCCCCACCCTTACTGTCCTTGCTTTTAACTGCAATATACTTTTGTTGAGCACCGTAAAAAATCTCTTTGAAAGTCTCCACTGTTCCTCAACTGACCCACTGTGTTGCCAATCCACCCTACCCGACTCCTCCCTCATCCTGTTGTAGTTTACGCATAATACACTGGTTTTAGATCGAACTATTGCACCCTCCATTTGTATGAGAAACTCAATCATTCTGTGATCACTCTTACCAAGAGGATCCCTCACTACAAGATTGCTAATTTTACCTATCTCATTGCACAGGACCAGATCTAAGGTTCAGTAACATGCTGTTCAAGAAAGCCATCAAGTATGCATTCTATGAAATCCTTCTCAAGACTGCCTCGACCAACTTGATTCACCCAATCTATGTGCAAGTTAAAGTCCCCCACGATAACTACTGTTCCATTCTCACGTGCCTCAGATATTCCTTGGTTTATTGCCTGTGCCACTGTGATGTTATTATTTGGTGGTCGATAGGCAACATCCAAAAGTGATTTTTTCCCTTTGCTATTCCTAATCTCTACCTAGATGGATTCAATATTCTGCTCTGTAGATATTATATTTCTCTCACTATTGTCCTGATTTCATCCTTAATTAAGAACGCTACCCCACCTCCCTTACCTTCCTGCCTATCCTTCCGTATTACCTGATATCCTTGGATATTTAATGTATGGTCATGCAGTTTGGTGGACTATTTTCTGAATGTGGAAAAATTCAAAAATCAGTGGTGCGAAGGGTCTCAGGAGTCCCTTTGCAGAATTCCTTAAAGGTTAACTTGTAGGTTGAGAATGCAATATATTAGCATTCATTTCGAGATGACTGGAGTTGAAAAACAATAATGTAACACCGAGGCTTTATAAAGCAATGGTCAGTCTGCACATGGAGTATTGTGAGCAGTTTCAGGCCCCTGTTAGAACCATAGAACACTACAGCACAGAAAACAGGCCATTTGGCCCTTCTAGTCTGTGCCAAAACATTATTCTGCTAGTTCCATTGACCTGCATCCAATCCATAACCCTCCAGACCTCTCCCATCCACATATCTATCCAATTTATTCTTAAAACTTAAGAGTGAGCCTGCATTTACCACATCAGATGACAGCTCGTTCCATACTCCCACCACTCTCTGAGTGAAGAAGTTCCCCCTAAACCTTTCCCCTTTCACTCTAAAGCCATGTCCTCTCGTATTTATCTCTCCTAATCTAAATGGGAAGAGCCTATTTGCATTTACTCTGTCTATACCCCTCAATTTTGTAAACCTCTATCAAATCTCCCCTCATTCTTCTACACTCCAAGGAATAAAGTCCTAACCTGTTCAATCTTTCCCTGTAACTCAACTCCTGAAGACCCGGCAACATCCTAGTAAGTCTCTGTACTCTTTCAATCATGCTAATATCCTTCCTATAGTTAGGTGACCAGAACTGTACACAATACTCCAAATTTGGCCTCACCAATGTCTTATACAACCTCCCCATAACATCCCAACTCCTATACTCAATACTTTGATTTATGAATGCCAGGATGCCAAAAGCCTTCTTTACAACCCTGTCTACCTGTGACACCACTTTCGGGGAATTATGTATCTGAACTCCCAGATCTCTTTGCTCCTCCGCATTCCTCAGTGCCCTACTATTTACTGTGTATGTCCTACCTTGATTTGTCCTTCCAAATTGCAACACCTCACACTTATCTGTATTAAATTCCATCTGCCATTTTCTGGCCCATTTTTCCAGTTGGTCCACATCCCTCTGCAAGCTTTGAAAGCCTTCCTCTCCATCCACAACACCTCCAATCTTAGTGTAATCAGTAAACTTGCTGATCCAATTTACCACATTATTATCTAGATCATTGATATAAACAACAAACAACAATGGTCCCAGCACAGATCCTTGAGGCACACCACTAGTCACAGGCCTCCAGTCTGAGAAGCAATCATCCACTACCACTCTCTGTCTTCTCCCACACAGCCAATTTCGAATCCAGTTTACAAACTCTCCATGGATACCTAGTGTCTGAACCTTCTGAACTAACCTCCCATGTGGGACCTTGTCAAACGCCTTACTAAAGTCCATGTAGACAACATCCACAGCCTTTCCTTCATCTACTTTCTTGGTAACCTCCTCGAAAAACTCTACAAGATTCATTAAGCACGATCTACCACACACAAAGCCATGCTGACTATCCTTAATCTGCCCTTGACTGTTCAAATACTTGTATATCCGATCTCTCAGAACACCTTCCAATAATTGACCTGCTACTGATGTCAGGCTCACCGGCCTGTAATTACCTGGTTTACTTTTGGAGCCTTGTTTAAACAACGGAACAACATGAGCTACCCTCCAATCCTCCGGCACCATACCCGTGGCTAAGGACATTTTAAATATTTCTGCCAGGGCTCCCACAATTTCTACAATAGTCTCTCTCAAGGTCTGAGGAAATATTATGTCAGACCTGGGGGATTTATCTACCTTTATTCGCTGTAAGGCAGCAAGCACCTCCTCCTCTTTAAACTCTATATGTTCCATGACACTACTGCTTGTTTCCCTTCCTTCCATATATGCTATGCTAGTTTCCTGAGTAAATACTGATGCAAAAAAACTGTTTAAGATCTCCCCCATCTCGTGAGGCTCCACACATAGATGACCACTTTGATCTTCTAGGGGACCAATTTTGTCCCTTACTATCCTTTTACTCTTAATATACTTGTAGAAACCCTTCGGGTTTACCTTCACATTATCTGCCAAAGCAACCTCATGTCTTCTTTTTGCCTTCCTGATTTCCTTCTTTAGTATTTTCTTACATTTTCTATACTCTTCAAGTACCTCATTTTTTCCTTGTTGCCTATACCTGCTATATACCTCTCTCTTTTTCTTAACCAGATCACCAATATCCCTTGAAAACCAAGGTTCTCTATGCCTGTTAACTTTGCCTTTAATCCTGGCAGGAACATGCAAACTCTGCACTCTCAAAATTTCACCTTTGAATACCTTCCACATACTGATCACATCCTTGCAAGAAAACAACTTATCCCAATCCACTCTTCCTAGATCCTTTCTCATTTCCTCAAAATTGGTCCTTCTCCAATTTAGGACCAGACCTATCTTTATCCATAATTAACTTGAAACCAATGACATTATGGTCACTGGACCCAAAATGTTCACCTACACATACGAGGGGTGATTGATAAGTTTGTGGCCTATGGTAGAAGCAGTCAATTTTAGAAAACCTAGCACTTTTATTTTTCTTACATTTACACACTTAGTCCAGCGGTCGTGGAGCATACGGATCCCTTCTTTGTAGAAGTCGGCGTCTTGGACCTCCAGAAGTGGTCCACAGCAGGGGTGATTGATAAATTCGTGGCCTAAAGGAGACGGGTTGAAACTTCAAACTTTCTTCATTTTCACTCAAAGAGTTGAACTGCACATGCATGTAATGAGAGCTGTATAACTCATCTCCTGCTACCTTAGGCCACAAACTTATCAATCACCCCTGCTGTGGACCACCTGGAGGTCCAAGGCGCTCTTGTTACATACACGTGCAGTTCAACTCTTTGAGTAATAATGCAGAAAGTTTGAAGTTAATAACTCATCTTCCTCTACTTTAGGCCACAAACTTATCAATCATCCCTCGTACTTCTGTCACCTGACCTGTCTGGTTCCCTAATAGGAGATCAAGTATTGCATCCTCTCTCATTGGTACCTCTATACCCTGTATATTGATTTAGAAGACTTTCCTGAACACATTTGACAAACTCCACGCCATCTAACCCTTTCACAGTGTGGGAGTCACAGTCAATATGTGGAAAGTTAAAATCCCCTACTATTACAACTTTCTGTTTCTTACATCGATCTGGTATCTCTCTACAGATTTGCTCCTACAATTCTCTCTGACTATTGGGCAGTCTATAATACAACCCTATCAGTGTGGTCACACCTTTCCCGTTCCTCAGCTCCACCTATATGGCCTCTATAGACAAGCCCTCTGGGCTGTCCTGTCTACACACAGCTGTGACATTCTCCCTGACTAGTAATGCCACTCCTCCCCCTTTCATCCCTCCCCCTCTATCACGCCTGAAACAACAGAACCCCAGAACATTAAGGTGCCAGTCCTGCCCCTCCTGCAACCAAGTCTCACTAATAGCAATAATGTCGTAGTCCCACGTGTCAATCCACGCCCTAAGCTCATCTGCCTGATCTACAATACTTCTTGCATTGAAATAGATGCAACTGAGAACATTTCTATTATGTACGAACCTTTGATTTCTGTCTATACATGCAGTCCTCACATGACCTTTATCCTCCTCCACCTCACTATCTGCCCTAACACTCTGGTTCCCCTCCCCCTGCAAATCTAGTTTAAACCCTCCTGAGCAGAACTAGCAAACCTACCTACAAGGATGTCAGTCCCCCTCCAGTTCAGGTGAAACTGTCCCGTTGGAACAGGTCCCACCTTACCTGGAACAAAGCCCAATTGTCTAGAAGCATGAAACCCTCCCTCCTGCACCATCTCCTTAGCTACGTATTTAGCTGCATTATCTTCCTATTTTTAGCCTCAGTAGCACGTGGCACAGGTAGCAATCCTGAGATTGCAATCCTGGAGGTCCTGTCCTTCACCTTTGCACCTAACTCCCTAAATTCTCTTTGCAGGACCTCCTCCTCCTTCCTATCCACTCCATTGGTCCCTACATGGACCACGACATCTGGCTGCTCACCCTCCCTCCTGAGAGTACCGAGAACTTGATCCAAGGTATTGCGGACCCTGGCACCAGGGAGGCAACAGACCATCCAGGATTCTCGATCTCTCCCACAGAACCTCTTATCTGTCCCCCTAACTATCGAATCCCCTATCACTACTGTTCTCCTCTTTTCCCTCCTTCCTTTCTGAGCTGAGGGTACAGTCTTGGTGCCAGAGACATGACCACTACAACTTGTCCCTGGTAGGTCGTCCCCACCAACAGTATCTAAAACAGTATACTTATTATTGATGGGAATGGCCACAGGGGTGCTCTGTTCATTCTGTCTATTCTCCTTCCATCTCCCGACAGTCACCCAGCTACCTGCCTCCTGACTTTTAGGGGTGACTGTCTCCCTGAAACTCCTGTCTACTTCTGCCTCTGCCTCACGAATGTTCCAAAGTTCATCCAGCTCCAGCTCCATTTCCCTAACTCGGTTTGTCAGGAGCTGCAGCTGGATGCACCTTTTATAGGTGTAGTCATCAGAGGCGATTGCGCTGTCCCTGACTTCCCAGATACTGCATACGGAGCACTCGACTGCCCTAACTGCTGCTTCTATTATCTACTCCTAAATTGATTAAATTCATTAAAGGAACTTACCCAACCTTACCTCACTGAGAGCAAGCTCGTCCTCAGCCTCTGCTCGCCGAAGCCTCTTGAGCCAAAGCCTCAAAGCTCCACTCCTACCCCGAGCCACTCACACACTGGCCACTCCTCTTCAGTTACCCCTCCTTTTATTTGTCCCTGCCAATTATCTCAAGTACTCACTCCCTCTGATCAACTAATCAACACTCTGTTTAACCCCTCAGTCGCCCTCCACGCTCCTTTTTAAAGCACACTCACCTGAGCTGCTTCCCAGCACTCAGCGCTCGCTCTCCCAAGCCCCTCGCTCTTCCTCCTGTTGCGACCGTTCCTCGATCACACTTAGAAAAAGGTGTGCTGGTATTGGAGAAGGTCCAGAGGAGGTTCACAAGGTTGATTCTGGGAATGAGTAGGTTAACATATGAAGATTGTTTGATGGCTCTGGGCCTGTACTCATTAGTGTTTAGAAGAGTGAAGGAGGATCTCATTGAAACCTATTGAATATTGAAAGGGCTAGATAGAGTGGATGTGAAGAAATTGTTTTCCATTGTGGGTGAGTCTATGTCCAGAGGGCACAGCCTCAGAGAATAGAGGGAGGTCCATCTAGAACAGAAATCAGGAGGAATTTCTTTAGTAAATTTGTGGAATTCATTGCCACAGATGGCCATGGAGGCCAAGTTATTGTATATGTTTTAAGTGGCGGATCAGGACTTCAAAGGTCACAGGGAGAAGGCAGGAGAATGGAGTTAAGAGGGATAATAAATCAGCTATGATGAAATGGTGGAACAGACTTGATGGGCCAAAGGACCTAATTCTACTGAAATGTTTTAAGGTCAACTACAATCACATCCTTCTGAGCCTTGTGTGGTAACCAGAACTGTGTACAATATTATGGCTGTGGCCTAACCAGAGTTTTATAAAGTTGTTCTTATTCTTCTATGTCTTGGCTGGTGAAGGCAAGAATTTCAAACACATATATACCTCTGCTACCATATTCAGTAATCCTTAGACATGTGCATGAAGCTTCCCCTGTTCCGCAGTAACCGTAACACCCTGCCATTTTGATTGTCCTATCCTTGTTAACTCTTTCAAAGTGATTATCAGGATTAAATTTCATCTCTAATTTCTCTGCTTACCTTGCCCACCAAACAATATCACCCTGTGGTTTTACTATTAACACCACAACATGGTGTCATGGTAACAACCTTTCCCTCAATGTCAGTAAAACAAAAGAACCGCTCATTGACTTAAGGATGGTGGCTAGTGCTGTTGTTCCTGTTTACATCAATGGTGCTGAAGTTGAGAGTTTCAAGGTCCTCAGAGCAAACATCACCATGGCCAAAAAACCTCACCAATGCCTCTACTTCTTCAGGAGACTAAAGATATTTGGAATGTCCCACTTGACCCTCACTAATTTTTATCAGTGCACCATAGATGCATCCTATCCAGATGCTTCACAGCTTGGTACAACAACTCATCTGCCTGTGACCGAAAGAGATGGCAAACAATTGTGGACACAGCTTACCACATCATGGAAACCAGCATACCCTCTATGGACTCTCGTCTACATTTCTCGCTGCCTTAGGAAAGCAGTCAGTATAAACAAAGACCTCACTCACCCCTGACATTCTCTCTTTCCCCACCTCCCATTGGGCAGAAGGTACAAAAGCCTGAAAGCATGTATCACCAGGCTCAAGGACAGGTTCACTAATACAACAAGACACATCATTGATCCTCACAATTTACCTCATTATGACATTGCACCTTATTGTCTACTTGTATTGCACTTGCTCTGTAACTGTGACATTTTATTCTGCACTCATGTTATTGTTTAAACCTCAAACTAACTTAGTGTGCTTTTGTAATAACTGTATGAACAGTAAGCAAGTTTATCATTGAACCTCAGTGCATATGACAATAATAAACGAATTTACCAATCATTGTTGGCTGCAAATTTACTAATACCAATTTCAGATTTATTAATAAATTTCAACTTTCAAACTTTGAACATCTGCTGTTAATTGATTTGCTGTAGAATATATCATTGCTCGACATTTTCTCTCCTTAAACCGATTTTTATATATTTCCCCCCAAACTACAAGCATCCAGGTCTATGAGATTGATGTTGAATGCCTGGAGTCTTGTAGATTGTCAATATCCCCATTGGAGGAGAGTTTTTAATATACGTGATCATATTGTAAGGGAAGGAAGTAATAATGGATATCAAGGAGCAAGTTAAAGAGAGGGGGAGAGTTTGAAGGGAAGGAATCTAATGGTGATGCAACCGTAAGATACCTAATGTCGGTATCTCAGATTTTGGAGGGTTATTGCACATAAGGAGGCTGTCAAAATCGAAGTCGAGTATATTGTCACATCCACAAATACACGTGCAATGAAAAACTTACTTACAGCAGCAGCATCACTGGCACATAGTAACAGATAAGCAACATTCACAATAACATAAAATAAGCGTACATCACACGAAAGAACGGCAACATTTTAAAATCAATTAGTTACCAGGTTACGAGCGAATTTCGGACTGTAAGCCCAACATTCCACAGAATTCTGGAAGTAGTACTGTATATGAGAAGCATTTTGACTATTTAGGCTGGCGGGGGGCGCAGAATAGAGTGGCTGAGCATAGAAGTAACAAAGGGAACAATTAATTTGAGGTAGTGCCAGTTATAAGGAATATTATGGAGGTTGAAAGTGGTATTCTTGGCAATGGAGAGAACAGGGGGTTGAAAACCAAGAAGATTGGTGGCGATAACAATTTTGGCAGCACTATTGTTGTTTTGGGTTTCCGATCCAAAATACAAAAAAAACTAAACTCGTCCTAGAAAAATAAAACTATTTTTGTAAACGTACGATCTTGCTTCTCAGAAAGAAACTAAGAAATATATTGTAGATTTGACCAACAGTCTAATTTGTTTCTCATTAGACTGTAGATGCTGGGATCTGCAGCGACAAATACTCTGCTGAGGAATGCGACAGGTCAAACAGATCGGTGGAGAGACAAGGATAGACAAGGTTTCGCGATGAGACCGTGACTCTGGAATGCGTCCAGACGAAGAGTCTCGAGCCGAACCGCTGATTATCCAATTTCCTCCACTGATGCTGTCTGATCCGTTGAGTTCCAGATAGCAGAACTCCGCCCGAGCAACTCAGCGGGTCTGTAGAAATGCTCCATGACGATGCAGCATCTGTGGAAGAAGGAACGAAACTTTGTCGACGTTTCGGGTCTAAATTCTGCATCGAGACTCCCTGTTTGGGATTTCATCCCACACTGTGGTTGGCGTGATAATCCTTTGCCGAATTAGAAACCGAGATAACAAAACAGGAAAACAAAAGGGAAAACTCAACCAGGTTAGAACCATCCCTGCACAAGCTCTCCCTGCATTGTTCCCAGGTTGTGTTGCTGTGGAAGAGGAGGCGGGATTTTGTTTCCTCCCCCTCCTCCCCGCCTGCGCTGTACCCAGCAGGGACTCGCTTCGCAGCGCAAACATATGAAATCTTCACCGACTGACTTAAAAGAGTTGCTTTAATTTTGCTTTACATAAATTGTTGTTGTACTCACTTTACGAAAAAGCGAGGCGCCCCGGGACTGCAAACGGGGGGTAAGTTTGAGAAAAGAAGAACCAACACTTTTAAGAGTTGGTAGAGAAGTTGAACACAGTTTAGCGAGCCTTCGCAATGGCTGGAGTATTTGGGGGGGGGGGAGCATTGTGTTGGGAGAGTGAAATACGGTTAAAGGAGGACAGGGGTTCGCCGGGATTAGGTCTGGACGGTTTCTTTCGTCGGGGTCTCCAAAGCCCTTCGGTGCTGGAGAGGTTCCCGCACCGTGAGCAACCTCCCCCACAGTTTGGAGACGCTGCACCCCACAACCCTCCGTGTTTCCATGTAAGTCGTAATTTTTTTTGGAAGATTGAGGGCAATGGATTCAATCCGCGGGGGAGACCGTGTTCCGTGGAACCGATCTGGGGCTCGAGATGGTCTTCAGGGCAGGGTGACGGCACTGGCGAACCGAGCGGGGCGGTGGGCGGGAGATCGTCCTTCCTCCGCCCCGACCGCCGTCCTCAGCCCGTGCACGGTCCGGCCCAAGATGTACGCAGGAACAAAACACTGGCTGGCCGTCCACTGCAGTGTTGCTGCCGAATTGCCCTGTTGGTCGGGGAAGGAACCGCGGCAGAGGGTCAGTGTGAGTGAGGGCAACCTCTGTCTCCCCCACGGAGACATAGTCTTCAGGCATGGCGTTGAACGCACTCCTGACCAACCTACCCTTCCTCGAGCCCTCCACCCCACTACTCTCACCACCCCTACCCCATTACTCTCGCCCCTTTTCCCCTCATTTCTCACCTCCCCTCCCTTTCTTCTCACCCCTCCCCCTCCCTTTCCCCTCACCCCCTCTCCCTTCCTCCCCTCATCCCCCCTCCCCTCATCCCCCCTCCCCTCATCCCCCCTCCCCTCATCCCCCCTCCCCTCATCCCCCTCCCCTCCATCCCCTCATCCTCCCTCCTCTCCCCCCCCACCCTCCTCTCCTCTCCCCCACCCTCCTCTCCTCTCCCCCACCCTCCTCTACTCTCCCCTCCCCTACTCTCCCCCTCCCCTACCCCTCTTCATCGCTCCTCTCCCCATGCCTCCTCTCCCCTACCCCTCCTCTCTCCTCCCCACCTCTCCCCTACCCCTTCTCTCCTCTCACCTACCTCTCCTCTCCCCCATGCCTCCTCCACTCCTCCCCTCCCCCACAGCTCCCCTCCTCTCCACCACCTCTCCCCTCCCCTCCCCCACCCATCCCCCCACCCCTCCCCCCCACCCCACTCCTCTCCCCCCCAACCCCTACCCTCCCCCACAGCTCCCCTCCCCTCCCCTTCCTCTTCCCCTCCTCTCCTCCCCTCCTCTCCTCACCCCACCCTTCCCCTCCTCTCCTCACCCCACCCTTCCCCTCCTCTCCTCACCCCACCCTTCCCCTCCTCTCCTCTGCCCCACCCCCCCTCCTTCTCCCCTTCTCTTCTCCCCTTCTCCCCTTCTCCCCTTCTCCCCTCCCCTCCCCCTCTCCCTCTCCTCCCCCTCCCCTCCCCCTCACCCCTCCCCTCCCCCTCTCCCCTCCCCTCCCCTCTCCCCTCCCCTCTCCCCTCCCCTCTCCCCTCCCCCTCTCTCCCCCTCCCCCCTCTCTCCCCCTCCCCCCTCCCCCTCCCCCCTCCCCTCTCCCCCTCTCCCCTGCACCCTGCACCCCCCCCCACCGCCACCTTCCAAATATGGTGTGTATTCTGGATGCGTTGAGAAGCAGGTGTCACTCTCTCCTGTCAGGTCGCGCCTGCTTAGGCTGAGACACGAAGAATTATATTCATCCACAGAAGATCTATGCTGAAGTTTTGAAACTCTCACTGAATTCTTTAAAGAAAGGCATCAGTGGGCATTTGGTTATTAAAGGAAATGGGAGATTTTGGGCAGGGCAAGACACAAACTGCTGGAAGCACTCAGCAGGCCATACGGCATCTGTGGAAAGATATAGACAATTGACATTTCGGCTCAAGACCTTTCACCTAGACCCATTATGGAGCCCTATTGGGATAGAGGGGATAGGGCAGGAAACAGATATATATGCTGGATACATGGTTGTGATCTTACTGAATCACTGATCAAGTATGAGGGGGTAGGTGAGTGTGTTGCAGCTTTTTCCTTGTGCACCACCTGGGCCTTCTCTTCCTGACCCATCTACACTTCTGCAGTACAGTTCTTTGAGAATAGCAGGCACCTGAGGAGTGGGCTCAGATTGCTGGTCGGTCAGAATGTGTGCCTGGAATCTGCTAATCCTTGCTTGCATTACAAGCTGCCTTGTGCAGCTGGATCCTGGACTTCCTGTCAGATCGCCACCTGGTGGTAAGAGTGGGCTCCCTCACCTCCACACCTCTGACTCTCAATTTAGGAGCCCCTCAGCACTGTGTACTAAGTCCCTTCCTTTACTCCCTGTATACCCATGACTCTGTCGCCGCCCACAGCTCTAATCTGCTAATTAAATTTGCCAACGACACTATGTTGATTGGCCTAATCTCAGACAATAATGAGGTGGCCTACAGGGAAGAAGTCATCTCTCTGACACAGTGGTGTCAAGAAAAAAGTCTCTCTCTCAATGCGCAAAAACAAAAGAGCTGGTTGTGGATTACAGAAGGAATGGAGACAGGCTAGCCCATATTGACATCAATGGATCTGGGGTTGAGAGGGTAAACAGCTTTAAGTTCCTTGGCATCCACATCACCAAGAACTTCACGTGGTCTGTACAAACCAGCTGTGTGGTGAAAAAGGCATAACAGCGCCTCTTTCACCTCAGACAGTTGGGGAAGTTTGGTATGGGCCCCCAAATCCTAAGATCCACAGAGGCACAATTGGGAGCATCCTGACTGGCTGCATCACTGCCGGGTACAGGAACTGGCCTTCCCTCAATCACAGGGCTCTGCAGAGAGTGGTGCAGACAGCCCAGCGCATCCGTACACGTGAACTTCCCACTACTCTGGGCATTTACAAAGACAGGTGTGTAAATAGGGCCTGTAGGATCATTAGGGACCCAAGTCACCCCAGCCACAATCTATTCCAGCTGCTACCGTCTGGGAAATGGTACCGCAGCATAAAAGCCAGGACCAACAGGCTCAGGGACAGCTTCTTCCACCAGGCCATCAGACTGTTGAACTCATGCTGATTTGAGTGTATTCTATGTTACATTGTCTGTTCTGTTTATTATAAATTAATATGATTGCACATTGCACATTTAGATGGAGGTGTAATGTAAAGATTTTTACTCTTCATGTCAGAAATAAAGTCAGTTCAATTCCAGTGGCAGACAGATAGGGTCACTCAGTTGATGGTTTTGTTGAGTGCACAGTATTGTGCATCATACAGTCCTTCTTTAAATAACATAGCTCAGATATGCCTGAAATATAAATACGTTGAATTTAAATTGTGTGTCATCTGGTGAAATGCTTCTTTTTTTTATTGTTGTAGCAATCCACACTGCATATCATAAGAACAGAAAATGCTGGAAATACTCAAGGGGTCAGGCAGCATCCATTGGAAGGGAGCAGTTAACATTTCACGTTAATGGCCCTTCAGCAGAACCTAGAGCCTTTGACCTGAAACATGAACCATGTTTCTCTTCTCACAGAAGCAGCCTGATCTCCTGAGTACTTACAGCATTTTCTGCTTTTACTTTAGTTTTCCAGAATGTGTAGTAGTTATTAAATTTTCTGTGTATGAATTCTCTGCACCTCTTTACAATTGAACTTCCTTTGCATCCCCTCCAGTGCAGCTTGGCAGTCCCGGGCATTGATAGTTTCATTCGAGAAAGATGAAGCATTCCCAAAGTGTTGCAGTATTGATATTTGCTACAATATTTTTCGTCAGTTGGATCACCAGTGCCAGGGCATGCAACAAGGCTTTATGTGCTAGCGATGTTAGCAAGTGCCTCATTCAGGTAGGTTGACCATTAAATCACTGCAATCATAATTGGTGTAAAGACTCATCATCTTCAGCTTAAATTTTAATCTCATTGGGTATGGTCTGGACTCCCCACATGCATAGGCATAGGTTGACAGTCCTGAGAGAGTACTGCACTGGCGGGAGTTCAAGTGAGAAGTTAAACAGAAAGGACCTTACCTCACCCTGGTGTGATGGATTTCATGGCACTGTTTGAAGAGGAACAGGAGAGATATTTCCAGTCTACATTTACCTCTGAACCATCATCACTGAAGCATTTGATCTGCTCATAATGACATAACTCTTCAGTGAAGCTTACAGGGCACTGCTTACCTGGATGTCTGCAGTACTTCGTAGGATATAAAGCACTTTGGGTGGTCCGATGTGAATAATACTTTCCTCTCCTCGCAGGCTGAGCATTAGAACTGAGCTGAAGTTCCTGTTATGTAAACCTAAACATCATCTGTGGAGGAATCCTATTTAAGCCTAATCATATACCATCTCGTAGCTAAAATATAAAATTTCCATGGGGATGAGTTGTGTTAAAAATTAAGTATTTCTGTTTTGTAATCTACAAATGAAACGTGTGTTTTTTGTAATTTGTGTTAACATCAGGCAGTCTTCAATGTGCATTTTAATGCAAGGTTATATATCAACTTTGGACATCACCTCTTACTTAGCTTTGAGCTTGGATCCCACTGAGGAAGATCAGGCCACTCTCTCCTACACCATCACCATCTTCCCTCTACATCTTCCAACCTCATTGTTCCCCGTCCCCGTACTGCTCATTTCTACCTCTTACCCAAGGTCCACAAACCCAGAAGGCTCGTCATTTCTGCCTGCTCCTACCCCACTAAACTGAACTCATGCCCTCATATCCTAACTCCGTCTTATCCCCTTCCGTTCCATCCCCTCCCACCTGCATCTGTGACACTTCATCAACTTCCACTGCCCTGGCCCCAACCACTTAATCTTCACCATCAGCGTCCAGTTCCGGTGCACTTCTTTCCCCCAAGTGGAAGGCCTCAGTGCTCTCTGCTTCTTTCTGGATAACAGGCCCAACCAGTTCCCCACCAACATCACCCTTCTCTGTTTGGTGCCGTTAGTTCTCACCTTCTGCAACCTGATCTGCTGTCTGTATCCCAGGAGTCAAATTATTCTCTGATATCCTTTAACAGTGTGACTCTCACCACTCCCTCCCGGGCCCCCAATCATTTACTAGGATGCAATTCCATTCTTGTTTCCTCTGCCTCTACTGCATCTATTCTCATGAGACTTTCTATTCAGAAAGTGGAGTTCCCCCTCCTCCCACTGTTAACAACGTAAACACTACTTGCATCTCTTGTATTTCCCACAAAACTGGTATTGTCCAATCACCCCCAGACATAATAGGGATAGTTCTGCTTGTGTGGCCTCTTCTATATTGGTGAGACCCAACACAGACGGAGGAATTGCGTTGTTGAACACCTATACCCCGTCTGCCTTAACAGCCAGCATCTCCTGGTGGCCAGTCTTTTTAGTTCCACTTCCCATTCCCACACAGACATGTCTGTACACAGGTTCCTCCACAGTCAAGGTGCAGGTGAGAGGAACCGCACCCTGTATTCCACCTTTGTAGGCATGAACATCCATTTCTTCAACTTCCCTCAGTCCCTATCCTCCCACCCCTTATTTTCTCTTGTCTCATTGGTCCCAAAGCCCTTCTCTTTTCCCTCCAGCCTTTCCATCTGCCCATCACCCACACCTTCACCTTTTTCTCTTCAGTTTACTTCCTTACCCCCTTCTCTTTTCCATGGGACACTGTCCTCTCTTCTATCAGGTTCGATCTTCAGTCCTTTGAGTCTTCCAACAATCATCTCCCAGCTTCTTGCATCATTCTCACTCCCTTCTCCCCCACCTGCCTATCTTCCCTCTCTTGCTCACCACCACTCATCACCTGCCACTCACCAGCTCTTGCTCTAACCCTTCCCCAGGTGCTTTTATACCGGCTGTCTTCCCTCTTTCTTAAGAGTCCTGATGAAGGGTCTCGACCCAAAACATTGACTGGCCATTTCCCACTATAGATGCTGCTTGACATGCTGAATACCTCTAGCATTTTTTGTGTTCCACCAGATTTCCAGTACCTTCAGGTTCATATCTATTGAAAATAATTTTCTTTGGCTCAATTTTGTAGATGAACATCAATACCAGATATCCTCAATTAAGTTGGAACTTATAGTGAAATTTCTGTGGTCTTCTGCATGCTTTTGGTGTTATAAAATCAGGCTCAGTAACAAAACAATTCAAACTGGGTTAATATTGGAATCTGGGATTTGTTGCACGAACAACTTTGAAACCAGTTTTCACCAAGTTTTTTGAGGCAGCCTCAACTGAGTGGTTAAAGAAGCACCGGCAGGCATATTTTGATTTCGGAAGGTATTTGACAACATGCCTTTTGAAGGATAAAGTCACAGAATTTGAGCACATGATTTTGGAGGTGTCTTAGTGACATGGATAAAGATTTTGCTAATGAGCAGGAAAAACACAAGAAAATAGGTGTCCCTCAAGCCTGACTTGCCATTTCTTGTGAATGTGGCCTTAGCTCTTCTGTGCAGTATCTCTGTAGCTCTCAGTTCCCTGAACTTTCAAAAAGTTAAAAAGTCAGAGTCTACACTATTAACCTCTTTAAAGACTCAAGTAATCGAGCCTCCACAGCCTTCCAGATTAGAGAATTCCATATGTTCTCTACTCTCTGTCAGAAGAAATTTGTTGTAAATGACTGTCACATTATCTTGTAACTATGTTCCCTTATCGAAGACTCTGTCATCATTGGGAACACCTCAGCAGGTACCTTATCATATCCCCTTAGGATCTTGCAGGTTTTAATAATGTTGCTCCTCATTCCTGTAAATTCCAAAGAAAGTTGCTCATAACTGGATCACCTTTTCACCTGAGAAATTAGCCTGATGAACATGGCTCCGATGCTACTACATCGTTGTATATGGGGACCAAATTCTCCAGGTGTTACCACTTGTAACAGTACCTTTCTATTTCTAACTTCACCCCCTTACAATAAAGGCAAATATACCATATGTTTGTCTTAACTATTGCTGAGTCTGCCTGCAAACCTCCCGTGATTCACTCACCTAGGTCTCCCTGTACTTCATTCATTTGCAATTTCTCACTATTTCCAACAATGAATGACTTTGCATATGCCCATTTTCTACCTGTGTATATTCTGGGTCAATGTTCTAATATCTTCATCATAGCGAATTATTATTGTGAAGAAAGCACAGCAGCACCTGTACTTCCTCAGGAGTCTGTGCATGTCATTGAAAACCTTGGCAAACTTCAACGGATGTGTGGTGGAAAGTGTGCTTTCATTATGGTCTAGTATGGGAATGTCAATGCCTTTGAGCAGAAAATTCTACAAAAAGTAGTGGATCCAGCCCAGTACCTCACAGGTAAAACCCTCCCAACCACTGAGCACATCTACATGAAAGGTTGCCGTAGAAAGGCAGCATCTATCATCAAAAATCCTCACCATCCAGGCCACGGTTTTCTCACTGCTCCCATCAGGTAGAACAGCGGTCTCCAACCACCGGGCCGCAAAGCATGTGCTACCAGGCCGCGAGGAAACGATATGAGTCAGCTGCACCTTTCCTCATTCCCTATTACACACTGTTGAACTTGAACATTGCGTTGCCAACTGTCTCGTATTTGCCGGGACATCCCATATATTGGGCTAAATTGGTTTGTCCCATACGGGACCGCCCTTGTCCTTTTTTTTAGATTATGAAGACACGCAGTCCTCTTTTATTGTCATTTAGTAATGCATGCATTAAGAAATGATACAATATTTCCTCCGGTGTGATATCACAAAACACAGGACAGACCAAGACTGAAAAAACTAACAAAACCATATAGTTATAACATATAGTTACAACAGTGCAACAATACCATAACTTGATGAAGAAGTCCATGAGCACAGTAAAAAGTTCAAAGTCTCTCAAATATCCCACATCTCACGCAGACGGGAGAAGGAAGAAAAACTCTCCCTGCCATGCCGACCACAGTCCAACTCTGAGTCATCCGAAAACTTCGAGCCTCTGATCAGCTCTCCGACACTGAGTACTGAGTGCCATCTCTGTCCGAACGATTCGACCTCAATCTCGGTCGCCAACAGCAGGCAAAGCCGGGGATTTTGAGGCCTTCCCTCCGGAAGATTCCCGACCGCACAGTAGCAACAGCAGCGAACTGGCGTTTCAGAAATTCTCCAGATGTTCCTCTGTGCTTTCACGTCTGTCTCCATCAAATCGGAATTGTCCACAGCTCCTATTTCCCCCGCTAAGGTAGAGCGTTCCTATGAAACCTTTCATGCCAAAGTGGCGTGAAGCGAAGAAGCAGTTACCATTAATTTATATGGGAAAAATTTTTGAGCGTTCCCAGACCCAAAAAATAACCTAACAAATCATACCAAATAACACATAAAACCTAAAATAACACTAACATATATTAAAAACGGGAATGATACGATAAGTACACAGCCTGTATAAAGTAGAAGTAATGTATGTGCAGTGTAGTCGGGAAGATAAAGGCAAAACCGATTTGTGGGGGAAAAAATTGGGACGTACGCGCATGTGCATATCACATGAGCACGTCACGCATGCGCACACAGGTGCCCGCGCAAGGCTTCATGTTCATGGTGGTCTTTCCTGGGGTTAAGTGTCCCGGGATTTGACTGCTACTTTTGTCCCTTACTTGGGAATGAGAAAGTTGACAACCCTGACTGTAAAAGACATGTTGTGGTGAGTTTAACCCTACTTGAACCCCTCCCAACCCCCCCCCCCCCCCCCGGGTTGGCCGGTCTGTAAGAATATTGTCAATATTAAACCAGTCTGCGGTGCAAAAAAGGTTGGGGACCCCTGAGGTAGAAGGTACAAGTGCCTTAGTGCTCACATCACCAGGTTCAAGAATGGTTATTACCCCTCAATCCTCAAGCTCTTTAGCAAAAGGAGATCACTGCACTTATTTAAGGACTCTTTTATTGTAATTTCATGCTTGTTATTTATTGCTGTTTACTTATATCTGCATATGCACAGTTTGTTTACATTTAACAGTTTACAATATACAATTACTATTCTATAAATTTGCTCAGTGTGCCACAGAAAAAGAATCTCAGGGTTGTATGTGGTGACATATGTACTCTGATAATAAATTTTACTTTTACCTTTGATAGGTGAATGGGGCTTCATGCTGGGACATTTTACTGGCTTGGACCAGAGAAAAGTTGATTGATCGGTAAAAGAATCAAGGGTTATGGTGAAAGGGCAGAGCGGTAAACTGAAGAAAACTGGATCAGCTATAGGTGGAGCGGGCTTGAGCGGGATAGCCAACTCTTGTTTTCACCATTTATGATCTTATGTACTGCACAATCAAAAGATATCCTTTTAGGCCCTAATAATTGTTACTTATTAAGTTCAAACTCGTTCTGAAGCTGTGCCACACTGTCAACTGTGGTGTCTTCTGGGAGCAATGTTACAATGAGGTTCAGTCAACTGTCTTGGATGTAGGTAGAAGATCCTGTCCCATTGCACTATTTTTAAGTGCAGGAGGTCCTGGCAGCCTAAACTCCAACAGATTATTTGATTGCAATTTTGGTTTTTGTGGAATCTTGCTGTCTATAGAAGTAGAAGCAGGATTAGATAGTTTTGGACCTTATTCCTGCTGTACCCTTCCACAGAGTTAAGGCTGTTTCCTGCATTTCAACAGTGGCTACACTTCACCACTGCTGACTGATCTGAAGAAGTGAAAGGCATATATAAACGCAAGTTGTTGTTCTCAGAGTGGGTTTATGGTTAGCTTAATGTCCTATTTGATCAGACTTTGATGCATATCTTAGATTAGTATAGCATGAAACAGGGCTATACCAACTACAGCATCCTCTCTGCTGGTCATAGTCATAGAAAAGTACAGCTGAGGAGTGGGCCCTTTGGCCCATCTAGTCTGTACTGAAGCATTTAAACTGCGTACTCCCATCAAACTGCACTGAGATCATAGCCCTCCATACCCTTACCATCCATGTACATATCTATACTTCTCTTGAACATTGAAATTGAGCTTGCATGCATCATTTGTATTCACAGCTCCTTCCACACCCTCACAATACTCTGTATGAAAAAGTTTCTCCTAATGTTCCCCTTAAACTTTTAACCTTTCACCCTTAACCCATGACCTCTGGTTGTAGTCCTGCCCAAACTTAGTCGAAAGAGCCTGCTTGCATTTACCCTGTGTACACATATCATCATTTTGTATACCTTTCTCAAATTGCCTCTCAATCTTTGATGTTCCAGGGAATTAATTCCTAACCTACTCAGTCTTTCCCTGTAACTCAGGCCCTCCAGACCTGGCAACATCCTTGTAAATTTTCTCTGTACTCTTTCAACCTTACTTACGTCTTTGATCCCCATTGCCTGCATTCAGCACATAACCCTCCATGCTTCTCCCCTTCACATACCTATCCAAATGCCTCAGTCATTTCCTCTGGCATCTCGTTCCAGGTATTCAACTTCCCTTTGTGAAAAGAAGTTACCTCTCAGTTCTCTTTTAAATCTCTCCCCTTTTGTGTTTCTGTTCCCCCCTCCCAAGACATAGAGACCAACTTCTTCTCATGACTCAGACCCAGGCAGTGTCGTCGTAAATCTCTTCCACATCCTCTCCAGCTGAAACAATGTCTTTCCTATAACAGGGTGACCAAAACCATACATGATACTCTGTACTCCGAGTCTGGCCTCACCAATGACTTAGATAACTGCAGCATAATGTCCCTACTCCTAAACTTAGTGTCTTGACTGAGCTCCTCCCCCACCCTGTTTGCTTGCATGGCCGCTTTCAGTGAACTATGCACATGTACTCCTGGGTCCTCTGTCCCACAATATCCATCAATGACCTGCTATTCACTATATAAGTCCCACCTTGTTTTGAATATTCAAAGTGCATTACATCACTCTTAACTGATCAAGATCTCTTTTTAATTCATTATAACTTGTTTCATTATCAACAAGATTCTCTAATTTTGTATCATCAGCAAACTTGCTAATTGTGCCACATACATTCATATCTAAATCACTTGCATAAATAATAAATAGCAGGAGTATATGGATTTTAGCAAGGCATTTGATAAGGTACCCCATGCAAGGCTTATTGAGAAAGTAAGGAGGCATGGGATCCAGGAGTGGCTTGCCCACAGAAGGCAAAGAGTGGTTGTAGATGGGTCATATTCTGCATGGAGGCCGGTGACCAATGGTGTGCCTCAGGGATCTGTTCTGGGACCCCTCCTCTTTACGATTTTTATAAATGACCTGGATGAGGAAGTGGATGGGTTAGTAAATTTGCTGATGACACAAAGGTTGGGGGTGTTGTGGATAGTGTGGAGGGCTGTCAGAGGTTACAACGGGACATTGATAGGATGCAAAACTAGGCTGAGAAGTGGCATATGGAGTTCAACCCAGGTAAGTGTGAGGTGGTTCATTTTGGTAGGTTAAATATGATGGCAGAATATAGTACTAATGGTAAGACTCTTGGCAGTGTGGAGGATCAGAGGGATCTTGTGGTTCGAGTCCATAGGAAACTCAAAGCTGTTATGCAGGTTGACTCTGTGGTTAAGAAGGCATATGGTGCATTGGCCTTCTTCAATCGTGGGATTGAGTTTAAGAGCAAAGAGGTAATGTTGCAGCTATATAGGACCCTGGTCAGACCCCACTTGGAGTACTCTGCTCAATTCTGGTCTCCTCACTACAGGAAGGATATGGAAGCCATAGAAAGGGTGCAGAGGAGATTTACAAGGATGTTGCCTGGATTGGGGAGCATGCCTTATGAGAATATGTTGAGTGAACGCCTTTTCTCCTTGGAGTGATGGAGGATGAGAGGTGACCTGATAGAGGTGTACAAGATGATGAGAGGCATTGATTGTGTGGATAGTCAGAGGCTTTTCCCCAAGGCTGAGATGGGTAGCATGAGAGGGCATAGTTTTAAGGTGCTTGGAAGTCGGTACAAAGGAGATGTCAGGGGTAAGTGTTTTTATGCAGAGTGGTGAGTGCGTGGAATGGGCTGCCGGTGGGGGTGGTGGAGGCGGAAGCAATAGGGTCTTTTAAGAGACTCCTGGATGGCAACATGGAGCTTAGAAATATAGAGGGCTATGGGTAAAGCCTAGGTAGTTCTAAGGTAGGGACGTGTTTGGCATAGCTTTGTGGGCCAAAGGGCCTGTATTGTGCTGTAGGTTTTCTATGTGTGCCAGCATTGACCCTTGGGGGAAATCCGCTAGTCAAATGCCTCTGGTTGGAGAATTTACCTTCAACCATCAACCCTCTGCTTCCTAACATTGAGCCAATTGTGAACCCACCTTACCAGCTCTCCTTGAGGACTATGTAATCTAATCTTCCAGATCAGTCTGCCACGCGAGACATTGTCAAAAGCCTTATATTCCATAAGGTCCATAATGTCCACTGCCCTACCTTCATCTATCCCATTAGTTATCTCTTAAAAAACTCAAAGATTTATCAGACTTGATCTCCTATGTGTAAAATCGAATGAACTACTTTATCCTATGGCAATTTTCTCCCCGGCCTCCCATAAGGTCTGGGGATGCACTTGATGGTCTTTAAGAGGATCTAGTCTCTCCCTAGTTAGCCTTTAACAGTCAATGTAACTGAAGGACGTTTTCGGATTATTCTTTGTGTTCTGGCTGGCCCAGTCAATACGAGGAGAATTGAAATGTCCTCCAACTTGTATAATGACCTCTAGCTGTTTGCTCTCCCCCCTTGAGAATTTTCTGCATGACATTGGGAAGAATAAGAGATTGCTGGAAATATTTAATGAGTCAGACAGAATCTGCAGAGAGTAAAATGGTTAAAGCTTTGGTCTGTAATATTTCATCTGATTAAGACCTGAAGCTTCAGATTTTCTGCAGCTATAGTAGCTTGCTTTTCTGAGATGGGCCCTTATGATTGCACAGTGTTGCTTGGAGTGACTTCCAGTTTAATCTGCATCTAATGGAGGGTATTGTTTTTTTATGAAGTTCATTTAAGTGAAGAAAAGCCTTTTGTGGTCTGTTGTTTTAGTCCGGATGTTGCTGCTAGGGATAGCAGTAGGGGAAGATTCCACTCTGGCACTAAAAATGAAGCTGGATAAGTGTCTGAAAGGAAAGAAATTGCAGAATGTAGGGGAGATGGCAAGGGAGGGGGATGACGGGATAAAATTTACAAAAAACCAGTTTGAGCTCAACAGACTGACCTACTTCTTTGCCTTTCTGTGAAATATTTGTCAAACTATTTTACAGCTGTTACTTTTGACCAGCCAGCTGCTGCTTGTACTATATACAAACAAAGCCATGACTAGCATTACATTTTAAATAATGCCTGTCGTATCTGTGTTCCATGACTAATGCTTTGAGTGCATATTGCGTGACTAGTTCAGCAAGTGTGTGCCAAATGTTTGAAAAGATCTGCCTGAGACATGGAGTTCCAGGTGCAACTCCAAGAAAAGAGTTACTCATGTTTGATGTTTGGCTGGTGGTATTTTGTGCAGACTTTTGGATTGATGAGATAAAACTGAAGTACAGCTGTGTTGGCTTCAGTTTCCTGGCATAATTACGGAATTGTGGATTAAATGCTGGCAACTCAAGCAATGTTGCTTCAGCCGAGAATTGTTTGCTGGTGCCAGATTCCCATCCCTTGCTGTTGCCTTCCTCCTTCACTGGTCTGCATTGCTTTGGATTAATCTGAGTCTCAAAGTAAAAGGGAGATTTTCTTGCTCATCTGAAGGACAGTGCTGTTGAATACATGGATATTTATTGAACACTAAATCATTGATTTGAATGAGAGAGCTTCCTGATTGAGGTTTTCCGTTCATCCTCTGCTGCTTTCTAGCCATCCTAACCCATAAAGCCATAAGTTACAGGAGCAGAATAAGGCCATTTGGTCCATCGAGTCTGCTCCACCATTTCATTATGGCTGATCTTTTCCTTCTCAGCCCCAATCTCCTGTCTTCTCCCTGAACTCTTCATGCCCTGTCTAATCGAGAATCTACAATGAATTCTGCAGATTCACCATACTCTGGCTAAAGAAGTTCCTCTTCATCTCTGTTCTATAATGGACATCCCTCTATTCTGAGTCTATGCCCTCTGGTCCTAGACTCTTCTCCCTCTCCCCCCACCAATAGGAAAGATCCTTTTTACATCACTGTCGAGGCTTCTCAACATTCAATAGGTTTCAATGAGATCCCCCCCTCATCCTTCTGAATTCTAGTGAGTACAGGCCCAGAGTCATCTCATGTTTCCCATGTGGTAACCTTTTCATTTCCAGAATCATTCTCATGAACCTCCTCTGAACCCTCTCCAATATCAACACATCCTTTCTTAGACCAAATGAGTCAAATCAGATGTATTGTCACTGCAACACACATAAAAGTTGATGGTGAACACAGCAGGCCAGGCAGCATCTATAGGAAGAGGTGCAGTCGACGTTTCGGGCGGAGACCCTTCGTCAGGACTAACTGAAAGAAAAGCTAGTAAGAGATTTGAAAGTGGGTGGGGGAAGGGGAGATCCGAAACATCGACTGTACCTCTTCCTGTAGATGCTGCCTGGCCTGCTGCGTTCACCAGCAACTTTTAGGTGTGTTGCTTGAAATTCCAGCATCTGCAGATTTCCTCGTGTTTGCGTTTATTGTCACTTACACATGCCATGAAATTCCTTGTTTTGTGGCAGTAGTACACTGCAAGACATTAAAAAAAACTATATGTCATAATAAGTGTGAAAGAGGAATAGTGAAGTATTGTTCGTAGGCTCCTCAGCAATATGATGAAATCTGAGAAGAAGGCACGTCCCAGATGCTGAGCATCCTAGTAATGGATTCCACCTTCTTGAGACATTGATTTTTGACATTGCTGCCTTTTGAAGATGTCAGAAGGTAGGAAGGGGTGCTGTGGTAGAATCGCGATTAGCTTAACATTATTCCAGAACCAGCAACCCGGATTCAGTTCCACTGTTGTCTATAAAGAGTTTGCGGCTTCCCTGGGATGCTCTGGTTTTCTTCCTCATTACAAAGACATATCGATTAGTAGGTTGATAGCTCGGTCACATGAGTGTATTTGGGCCTGTTGGGCCACAAAGCCTATTGTTGTGCTGTATCTCCAAATACATTATGTCCTCAATAGTGGGGAGGCTTGATGAAGGTGGATAAGTAAAACCATTTAAAGGTAATGGCAAAAAGGAGGCTGCCTCCCTCCCCACCCCCACCATTCCCTTCCCAGTACATGTCAGCTTTCCATAGCTGGTACCACTTCCCTCTTCCCTTCCTGTACCCATGGAATTCTTCCCTTCATTTATTGATCCACTTTGAAAACCACAGTTGAATCTTCCTCCGTCAACTTGTCATGCAAGCATTCCATCTGCTTACTACTTGCTGCGTTGAAATACTTAGAAACCCTTTTTATTCTGCCTTGGGTCACTGTTAGTTCTTAAACCAACATCATAAATCTCACTCTTCTTGTTCTCAACTGGAGCACCAATGAGAAGAATTCATCTTCATCAAGGCCTGTCATTACTTAAAATGCCTCTATACTCCTGTGCTCTGGCCAGTTGAAATACATGAGTGGCTTATCCCAAGGGCTCCCAGTTCTAGGGGCTGTGCATTAAGCATGCACCAAAGTTCATGGCCTCACACCCCCAGACATAGATGAAATGTTAAGAAGTTTTAAATTCAGGATTTCAGGACTTTTCAGTCATGATCTTAATGAATTGGTTGAGCAGTCATAAGGTCAGTTGAATGGCCTTCCCTTCTCCTGGTTCTATCAATGAAAATTTATTATGTTCTTAAAATGTCTTTTGAATTCTTTATTTCTGTGTTTTTATTTCTCTCCCATCCTTGCAATCTCCAAGCACTCCCCATTCTTCTACCCCCAGTGTATATGGTATACTTACCTTTATCGGCTAAGGTACTGAGTGGGAGTTGCAACTATTAGCATTGTACAACGGTTCTGCTGCCATTGGAGAATTGGTGCACAGTTCTGGATACAGTGTTATAAGCTGGATGTGATTAAGCAGAGGTTGGAAAAAAGATTCTCAGGAATGTTCGCTGGTCTGGAGGTGTTAAGTTATAAGGATTGGTTGAATAGACTGGGACTGCTTCCCTGAAGTGAATGGTGACCTTATTGACCTTTATTATGAGGGCATAGAAAGGGTAGGAGCTCATTTTCTTTCTCCCCATTTGATGTGAGAGAGGAAATATTTAAAAGCGACCTGAGGGTTAAGTTTTTTCACATAGAGGTGGTAGATATAACAATATTAAAATTACATTTGGACAGGTACACGAATAAGAAAGGTTTATAGGAATACAGGCCAAATGCAGCCAAGTGGCATTAGCGTAAATGGGTATATTGGTCAGCATGTACTAGTTAGGCTGGAGGGCCTGTTTTCATGCTGTAGAATGTTCTGAATCTTACCATTCCTTTTCCCATATTGGTGACTTCTATTTACCTTGTTCTTGCATACTTGAATTTCTTCTATTCCTCTAACAGTTCTCCTCTCTTTCCTTACACCTTTCATGTCTCAAGCTTCATTTCAGGCTCAGCTGTGATCAAATGCTTCCTGATATCTACGTAAGCAACACACACAAAATGCTGGTGGAACGCAGCAGGCCAGGCAACATCTATAGGAAGAAGTACAGTCGATGTTTTGGGCCGAGACCCTTCATCAGGACTATTATTTATTGATTGATTGAGATACAGCACGAAATAGTCCCTTCTGGCCCTTCAACCCATGCCGTCCAGTAATCCCCCAATTTAATCCTAGCCTAATTATGGGACAATTTACAATGCTCAGTTCTCCAACTGCTACATCTTTGGATTGTGGGAGGAAACCTGAGTGGCCAGAGGAAGCTGGCATAGTTGCGGGCTTTCAGCAGTCAATTTTTTTTCATGTTCATTTTGGACCCCATGACTAAGGAATGATGTGCTGGCGTTGGAAAGGATCCAGAGAAGGTTTTCAAGATTGATCCCAAGAATAAAACAACATGATCAGTGTTTGATGGCCTTGGGCTTGTACCGGCTGGAGTGTAAAAGATTGAGAAGTGGACTCATTTAAACCTGTTGAATATTGAAAGCCCTGAATAGAGTGGACGGTGGAGAGGATTTTTCCAGTAGTGGGAGAGTCTAGGACTAGCCTCAGAATAAAAGGATGTCCCTTTAGAACAGAGATGAGGGGGAATCTCTTTAGCCGGGGGTGTCGAATCTGTAGAATTCATTGTCAGAGACGACTCTACAACCTTGGCTATACTTAAAGTGGAGTTAATAGATTCTGAATTAGTAAAGGTGTCAAAGGTTATAGAGAGAAGCCAGAGAATGGAGTTGAGGGGAATGTTAGTCAGCCATTATTGAATGGCAAAGCAGACTCAGTGGGCTAAACGGCCTAATTCTGCTCCTGTGCCTTATAGTCTTCTGGTCTATGAGCTAATGTTTTAATCCAGTGTTTCAGTGAACAAGTTAATTTCTAAGAAAGTAGAGGCACTGCCATGCTTTCTTTGTAATGGCACTTGTGTGCTGGATCCAGGACAGATCTTCGAAAATGACGAAGCCAACGAATTTAAAGTTGCTGGCATTCTCCACCTGTGATTCTCCAGTGAGTACTGGCTCATGAGCCTATGGTTTCCTCCTGCTGGTCAATGATCATCTACTTGGTCTTGCTGTCATTGAGTGAGATGCTGGTGTGGAGGCACCATTCCGCCAGATGTTTAGTTTTGCTTTTTTTGACACTGATCAACAGAAAAAGACTCTTCCAAGTCAAAGTGAAAACAAATCTCTACAAAATGATCTAAATAGAGACACAAAATAATTGATAGTATAAGTATTCACCCTTTTAAGTCACTATTTAGTAGATGCACCTTTGGCAGCAATTAAAGCCTTGGGTCTGTGTGGATAGGTCTCTATCAGCTTTGCAAATCTGGACAGTGCGATTTTCCTCCATTCTTCTTTATAAAACTGCTCAATCTCTGTAAAATTGCATGGGGATTGTGAGTGAACAACCCTTTTCTAATCCAGCCACAGATTCTCAATTGGATTGAGGTCTGGACTCTGACTTGGCTACTCCAAGACATTAACTTCGTTGTTTTTAAGCCTTTCCAGTGTAACTTTGGCTTTTGCTTCGGATCACTGTCTTGCTGGAAAACAAATCTTCTCCCGAGTCGCAGTACCTTGCAGACTGCATCATATTTTCCTCCCAGATTTCTCTGTATTTTACTGCATTCATTTTATCCTTTACTTTCAAGCCTTCCAGTGCCTGCTGCATTGAAGCATCCCCACAGCATAATGCAGCCACCACCATGATTCACAGTAGGGATGGTGTGTTTTTGATGATGTGTGGTGTTTGGCTTACGCCAAACATAGCGTTTAGTCTGATGGCCAAAAGACTCAATTTTGGTTTCATAAGACCATAGAACCTTCTTCCAGGTGACTTTCGAGTCTCCCACATGCCTTCTGGCACACTAGCTGAGACTTCATATGAGTGTTTTTTGAACAGTGGCTTTCTCTTTGTCACTCCCCCATAAAGCTCAACTGGAGAAGCACCAGGGCAATAGCTGTGTGTGCAATCCCTTCCATCTCAGCCACTGAAGCTTGTAACTCCTCTAGAGTTGTGATAGGTCTCTTGGTAGCCTCCCTCACTAGTCCCCTTCTTGTATGGCCACTCATTTTTGAGGACGGCCTGCTCTAGGTAGATTTACAGCTGTGCCTTATTCTTTCTATTTCTTAATGATTAATTTAACTGTTCTCCAAGGGATATTCAGTGACTCAGAAATTTTCTTGTATCCATCTCTGGACTTTTAAATAACCTTCATGCAGAGTTGCTTGAAATGTTCGTTTGTCTTCATGGTGTAGTTTTTGGCAGGATACTGACTCACCAGCAGTTGGACCTTCCAGATACAGGTGTACTTTTACTACGATCAATTAAAACACCTTGACTGCACATGACGATCTCCATTTAACTAATTATGTGACTTCTAAAACCAATTGGCTGCACCAATGATGATTTGCTGTGTCGTATTAAAGGGGGTGACTACTTATGCAATCAATTATTTTGTGTTTTATATTTGTAATTAATTTAGATCACTTTGTAGAGATCTGTTTTCACTTTCACAAAAGAGTCTTTTTCCATTGATCGGTGTCATAAAAGCCAAATTAAATCCACTGTGATTCAGTGTTATAAAACTTGCGGAGGGAGTGGGGTAAATACTTTTTATAGGCATTGTACATGCTGACTTGTCAGCACCTTTGATTTGATCAATGATAGTGGTGTCGAGAGAGCAAACATAGATATGGCATTGGATGTTTGCCTAGTCTCACAGTCATAAGTATAAAGTAAGTAGAGCAGGGGACTAAGTACACAGCATTGTGGTGTACCTGTAGAGGAGATGTTACCAAGCTATTCCATCTGGGGTCTGCAAGTGAAGAAATTGAGGATTCTGTTGCAAAGAGGATATATTGAGGCCAAGGTACTGAAGCTTATTGATTACTTTTAAGGGGATGGTAGTATTGAATGCTGAGCTGAAGTCAGTGAAGAGAATCCTGATGTATGTATCTTCCCTGTCCAGATGTTCCAGGGTAAAGTGAAGAGCCAATGAAATGGCATCTACTGTTGACCTGTAGTGTAGATGATTTGGCAAATTGGAGTGGTTCCAAGTTGCTCCTCAGGCAGGAGTTGATATGTTTCATCACCACCCTTCAAACCTACATTACTGTGGATGTAGGTGCTACTGGATGACAGTCATTGAAGCAGGTTATCTTGTAGCAGGTGGGTACCACAGACTGCTGAAGCGAAGGGTTAGAGATATCAGTGAACACTCCAGCCAGTTGATCAGCAAAGGCCTTCAGTACTCAGCCAAATATCCCGTCTGGGCCGGATGCTTTCTGTGGACTCACCCTCCTGATGGATGCTCTCGGGTTGGCCTCAGAGACTGAAATCACAGGGTCATCAGGGGCTGTGGGAGTTCATGAAGGTGCCTCCATGTCTTTTTTGTGGTTAAAGTGAGCATAAAAGGTATTGAGCTCATCTGGGAGCAAAACCTTGTTGTCACATATGTCACTTGGTTTTACTTTGTAGGAAGTGATAGCATTAAAGCCCTGCCACATCTGGTGAGCATCCTCTGTGATTCTAGTTTGGTCCAGAATTGCCACCTCATGCGAGATAGTCTTCCAGAGGTCATACCTGGGCCTCTTGTATTTTATTTGGTTGCCAGTGTGAACACCACTGATCTGGTCCTCAGCAGATTGCAGATCTTTTGGTTCAACCACGGATTCTACTTGGGGAAGACCCAAAATGATTTTGTGGGGGTCATGCATGTCTATGACTGACAGTACAACACAGGAACGGGTCCTTTGGCCCATGATGTTGTACCAGACTAAATGCCTATCTAAATTCAGCCCTTCTGCCAACACAATGTCCATATTTTTCCATTCTCTGCACATCCATGTGAAGACTCTTTTAAACACGCTGTCATAGTTGCTTCCATTATCACCCCGGCAGGAAATTCCTGCTATCGACCACATCTGTATTTAAAAAAAAGTCTTGCTACACACATCTTATTTGAACTTGCCCCCTCTGATCTCCAGCACCCAGGACATGCCCTTTTCTCACTGTTACCATCAGGTAGGAGGTACAGAAGCCTGAAGGCACACACTCAGCGATTCAGGAACAGCTTCTTCCCCTCTGCCATCTGATTCCTAAATGGATGTTGAAGCTTTGGACATTACCTCACTTTTTTTTAATATACAGTATTTATGTTTTTGCGTGTTTTTTTAATCTATTCAATACACGTAATTGATTTAGACCATAAGACCATAGGATATGGGAGCAGAAGTAGGCCACTCGGCCCATCGAGTCTGCTGTGATTCAATTGTGGGCTGATCCAATTCTTCCAGTCATCCCCACTCCCCTGTCTTCTCCCCATACCCTTTGATGCCCTGGCTAATCAAGAACCTGTCTATCTCTGCCTTAAATACACACAATGACTTGACCTCCACAGCTGCTAGTGGCAACAAGTTCCATGGATTTACCACCCTCTGACTAAAGTAATTTCTCCGCATCTCAGTTCTAAAAGGACGTCCTTCAATCCTGAAGTCGTGCCCTATTGTCCGAGAATCCCCTGCCATGGGAAATAACTTTGCTATATCTAATCTGTTCAGGCCGTTTAACATTCTGAATGTTTCTATGAGATCCCCCCTCTTTCTCCTGAACTCCAGGGAATACACTCCAAGAGTTGCCCAACGTTCCTCATATGGTAACCTTTTCATTCCTGGAATCATTCTTGTGAATCTTCTCTGAACCCCCTCCAATGTCAGTATATCCTTTCTAAAATAAGGAGCCCAAAACTGCACACAGTACTCCAAGTATGGTTTCACAAGTGCTTTATAGAACCTCAACATCACATCCCTGCTCTTATATTCTATACCTCTGGAAATGAATGCCAATATTGCATTCGCCTTCTTCACCACAGACTCAACCTGGAGGTTAACCTTTAGGGTATCCTGCACAAGGATTCCCAAGTCCCTTTGCATCTCTGCATTTTGAATTCTCTCTCCATCTAAATAATAGTCTGCCTGTTTATTTCTTCCACCAAAGTGCATGACCATACACCTTCCAACATTGTATTTCATTTGTCACTTCTTTGCTCATTCCCCTAAACTATCTAAGTCTCTCTGCAGGCTCTCTGTTTCGTCAACACTACCCACTCCTCCACCTATCTTTGTATCGTTGGTAGATTTAGCCAGAAATCCATTAATCCCATAGTCCAAATCATTGACATACGTCGTAAAAAGCAGCGGTCCCAACAGCAATCTCTGTGGAACTGTACTGGTAACCGGCAGCCAGCCAAAATAGGATCCCTATTTCCCCATTCTCTGTTTTCTCTTTTACTCTGTTTATTTATTATGTTTTGTTTTATTTATTATTATTTTTTCTCTCTGCTAGATTATGTATTGCATTGAACTGCTGCTGCTAAGTTAACAAATTTCACGTCACATGCTGGTGATAATAAACCTGATTCTAATTCTACCTATACTACTCATAACCTGCTTCCAGTGGCCACACATTTTAATTCCACGTCCCATTCCCATTCTGACATGTCTATCCACGGCCTCCTCTACTGTAAAAATGAAGCCACATTCAGGTTGGAGGAACAACACCTTATATTCCGTCTGGGTAGCCTCCAACCTGATGGCATGAACATTGATTTCTCAAACTTCCACTAATGCCCCACCTCCCCCTCGTACCCCATCTGTTATTTATTTATATACACAGATTCTTTCTCTCACTCTCCTTTTTCTCCCTCTGTCCCTCTGAATATACCTCTTGCCCATCCTCTGGGTCCCCCCCCCCCCTTGTCTTTCTTCCCGGACCTCCTGTCCCATGATCCTCTCGTATCCCCTTTTGCCAATTACCTGTCCAGCTCTTGGCTCCATCCCTCCCCCTCCTGTCTTCTCCCATCATTTTGGATTCCCCCCTCCCCCTCCAACTTTCAAATCCCTTACTCACTCTTCCTTCAGTTAGTCCTGACGAAGGGTCTCGGCCTGAAACGTCGACTGCACCTCTTCCTAGAGATGCTGCCTGGCCTGCTGCGTTCACCAGCAACTTTGATGTGTGTTGTACAGAGGTTGTTTCTGGGACCACTTCTTTTCATATTATACATCAGTGATTTGGATGACTGATTTGATGGCTCTGTGACCATTTGCAGGTGAAATGAAGATAGGTGGAGAGTCAGGCAGCGTTGAGGAAGCAGGGAGTCTGCAGAAGGACTTAGACAGATTAGGAGAATGGGCACAGAAGTGGCAGATGGAATATAGTGCAGGGAAGTGTATGGACATGCACTTTGGTAGAAGGAATTAAAGTCCTGTCTTTTAAACAGGAAGAAAATTCTGAAATCAAAGGTGCAAAGAGACATGGAAGTCCTTGTGCAGTGTACTCCAGAAGTTAACTTGCTGGTTGAGTCAATGGTAAGGAAGGTAAATGCAATGTTTGCATTCATTTTGAGAGGACTAGAATACAAAGCAAGGGTGTAAGGCTGAGGCTTTATTAGGCATTGGTCAGACAGCACTTGAAGTATTGTGAGCAGTCTAGGGCCCCTTATCTAAGAAAGGAAGTGCTGGCGTTGGAGAGGCTCCAGAGGATCTTTATGAGAATGATTCCATGAATGAAAGTGTTAATGTGTGAGGAGTGTTTGATGGCTATGAGCTTGTACTCACTGGAGTGTAGAAGAAAGAGGGGAGGATCTCATTGAAACCATTCGAACATAGGGTGGATGTGAAGAGGATGTTTCCGATAGTGGGAGAGTCTAGGACCGGTGGGCACAGCCTTGGAGTAAAATGACATCCCTTTAGAACAGAGATTAGGAGGAATTTCTTTAGCCAGAGGGTGGTAAATCCTTCCCAAAGACAGCTATGGAGCCAGGTCACGGGTATATTTAAAGCGGAGGTTGGTGGCTTCTTGGTTAGAAAAGGTGTCAAAGGTTACGGGGAGAAATCAGGAGAATGCTGTTGAGAGGGACAATAAATCAGCCTTGATGGAATAGCAGAGCAGATTTGAAAGGCTGAATAGCCTACTTCTGCTTCTATGTCTTATGGTCTCTTTTAGCACATGCCTTCTCATCCAGGCAGTATGCTGATAAACCTCTTCTGCACCCTCCTCCAAATCCTCCATATCCTTCCTATAATGGGGCAACCAGAATTTAATGTGGTATTCCAGATGTATAAAGCTGTAACAAAGCTTCCTGGCTCTTGCATTTAATGCCTTAACTAATGAAGGTATCATGCTATACACCTCCTTTATACAATCTTTACCACCCTATCAACCTCTGCAGCCAACCCTGTTCCATAAGCTCCAAGCTTGGACCAATGGTTGTCCTGGTTCAGAGCTGTAACACTCTGTTTCAGATAGAATGTTGAACAGAGCTTCATTTGCCTTTCCTGTATTTCAGCTACATGTTAAACTTCATTTAGCTTCTGATTTCCTCCCAGTTTCTTAGCCTAAAATATCTTTCCAGTCACTTCCACATAAAAAGAATAATTAGTCAGTCAGTTGTTCATGGGATTGCACGAAATGCAGAACAGATTGTTATTTACTTGTTGTCATGTGGTCAATATGTCTCTTCACCATTTCTGGGGTGCCTCAATGCTGAGTTCAGGCTTGCAAGGTTATTACAGGGGTGGGACTAGAAATAGGAGAGAGCTGTGTGTTTGTTTTATTACCAATTGTTAACATTTGAAATACTATTCAAAAAGGGGAAGAGAATGATCATTAAAGAACAGAACCTTTTTCCCTAAGTTTCTACTTTGATGCATTTATATTTTGCACAGAGTTAAAGGTTTCTTTTCAAAATGCCTTCTTTGAATTTACTATTATTTTTTGTAATCTGATAGCTTGTTCTGGTAAGTGGCTGCCACATTTATTTATCAGGACAGTAATTCAGTGTTCAAATGGCTTTTCCCCCCTCTTAGAGTTGATGAAACATGATCATTATGCCTCTTGGCTAATTTAATATCTGACTTCAAATCTTACAAAGACTTGTGGGTTTCAGACATGTAGAATCAGGAATGTATTTTTTGACTGTGGTGAATTCTACTGCAGAAATTTGACCAAAAGATTGAGGTCATCGCACTGTGCTCACACTACACATAAGAAGGAGGCTATTGTTTGCTAAGGAAAGGATTAGGGTCATGTTCATGTTTAATGAAAATTTAGAACAGCAAAATTATTACTACTCTGGACATGTTCATCAAACTGAGAGCTTTTTGTCTGATCTGTTGTGGATGATAGAAAATAATTCTAAAAATTCTTATCTTACTGAGTGTTTATTAATAAGTGTTACATCATCACAATTACAGTTTGAATGCCTATTGCAGTTCTTGGATCATTGGGATCTCTTCTGAGGGAGGGGTATGACCTGCTCAAAAGTGAAGGGTTGCACCTGATCCCGAGGGGGACCAATATTCTTGCGGGCAGGTTTGTTAGAGCTGTTGGGGAGGGTTTAAACTAACTTGGCAGGGAGATGGGAACCAGAGTGAAGGGACTCAGGATAGGATGGATGGTGAAAAGGTAAAGATAGCGTGCAGTGAGATTGTCAGGAAGGGCCGACTTAGTTGCAGCCAACAGGCTGAGTATCAAGTCATTAGGGGTGTAGAATCAGAAAGGATAGCAAATATGGTACTCAAAGTGTTGTATCTAAATGCACATAGTATAAGAAATAAGGTGGATGATCTTATTACAATATTACAGATTGCCAGGTATGATGTGCCCATTACTGAATAGTGACTGAAGGATTGTTGTATTTGAGAGCTGAATATCCAAGGTTACACGTTATATCGGAGGGATAGGAAGGTAGGTAGAGGAGGTGGTGTGGCTCTACTGGTAAAGAATGGCATCAAATCAGTAGAAATATGTGACATAGGATCAGAAGATGTTGAATCCTTGTGGGTTGAGTTAAGAAACTGCAAGGGTAAAAGGACGTTGATGGCAGTTAGATGCAGGCCTCCCAACAGTGGCTGGGAGGTGGACCACAGGTTACAACAAGAAAGTCATGGGAGATTTTAACATGCAGGTCGATCGGGAAAATCAGGTTGGTAATGGATCTCAAGAGAGTGAGTTTGTTGAATGCCTAAGAGATAGCTTTTTACAGCAGTTTGTCATTGAGCCTACTGGGGGATCAGCTATACTGGATTGGGTGTTATGTAATGAACCAGAAGCGATTAGGGAGCTTAAGGTAAAAGAACCCGTAGGAACCAGTGATCGCAATATGATTGTGTTCAACTTGAAATTTGATAAGGAAAAAGTAAAGTCTGATGTAGCAGTATTCCAGTGGAGTAAGGGAAATTACAGTGGTATGAGACAGGAGTTAGCCAAAGTAAATTGGAAGGAGCTGCTGGCAGGGATGTCAGCAGAGCAGCAATGGCGTGCGTTTCTGGGAAAACTGAGAAAGGTGCAGGACATCTGTATTCCAAAAATGAAGAAATACTCAAATGGTAGAATAGTACAACGGAAGTCAAAGCAAAAGAAAGGGCATACAACAAAGCAAAAATTAGTTGGAAGATAGAGGATCGGGAAGTGTGTAAAAACTTACAGAGAACTCAGCCTTTTCCCCTTGGAGTGGCGGAGGATGAGAGGTGACCTGATAGAGGTGTATAAGATAATGAGAAGCATTCATCATGTGGATAATTAGAGGCTTTTTCCCAGGGCTGAAATGGCTAGCAAGAGAGGACACAGTTTTAAGTTGCTTGGAAGGAGGTACAGAGGAGATGTCAGGGGTAAAAATTTTTTAAGCAGAGAGTGGTGAGTGTGTGGAATGGGCTGCCAGTGACAGTGGTGGAGATGGATACGATAGGGTCTTTTAAGAGACTCCTGGACAGGTACATGGAGCTTAGAAAAATAAAGGGCTATGTGTAACCCTAGGTAACCTCTAAGTTAAGGGTATGTTTGGCACAGCTTTGTTGGCCGAAGTGCTTGTATTGTGCTTAGGTTTTCTATGTTCCTTTGACAAGAGGACACAGCCTCAGGATAAAGGGGCGCTCTTTCAAAACAGAGATGTGGAAAAAATTCTTTAGCCAGAGGATGGTGAATTTGTGGAATTTGTTGCCACATGCAGTGGTGGAGGCCAGGTGGTTGGGTGTACTTAAGCCAGAGATTGATAGGTTCTTGATTGGACATAGCATCAAAGGATATGGGGAGAAGGTCAGGAACCAGGGTTGAGGAGATTAAAAAAAGGATCAGCCATGATTGAATAGCGGAGCAGACTCGATGGGCCAGATGGCCTAATTCTGCTCCCTTCCCTTATGGTCTTATGGTCTTATCACCATGGAGTGAAGCGATGCAAAATGGAAATAGTGAGAATAGGGTAATATTTTTGGACCCAGTTGGGTGGTCATGACGTGTCACCCAGGGACTTTACTGAGGCCTCAGTTTATCACTAGTTACCAAAAGATGACTTTGTATCTAATTTGCTGATGGCACTAAGGCAAGTGACAGAGTGAGGAGGAAATGGAAATTTGCAAAGGGATGTTGATGAGTTATGTGAATAGGCAAGACTGGCAGATGGAATTCAGTCCAGCCAAGTGTACTAGACCCAGAGAAGGTGATCAGAGATGGGAAGGGAGATCATAAGAAGTTTTGGATATCCACCAGAATTGATCACAAAGACATATGAAATGTAGACCTTCAGTGGAATTCCTACTTTGTCCCTACATGATGGTGATGGACATTCCCACCTGCTTTAAAAGAGCCTCAATCAAAAAGGTGCCCAAGAAGAGCAGGATGAGCTGTCTCAATGACTGTTGCCCGGTAGTACTCACATCTAATGTGATGAAGTGCTTTGAGAGGTTAAGTCATAGTAATGTAAACACGGACCCAGAATGTCAACAAAGCAGTAGAACATAGAAATCTACAGCACATTACAGGCCCTTCAGCCCACAATGTTGTGCCGACCATGTAACCTACTCTCGAAGCTCCCTAACACATTAGCCCTCTATTTTTCTAAGCTCACTTACCTATCTCAAACGGTCCTATTGTATCCGCCTCTACTTACATCGCTGGCAGTGCATTCCATACACCCATCACTCTCTGTGTGAAAAACTTAACTCTGACATCCCCTACTTCCAAGCACCTTAAAACTATGCCCCCTCATGTTAGCCATTTCAGCCTTGGGGGGAAATAGCCACTGGGTATCCACATGATCAATGTTTCATTAAATATTTTTAAGCTTGTTAGCCATGGTACACACTGGACAATTTACAGTGTGGTAGTGACAAACCAACCTCTCCAAGACAAAAAAAAGCTCACTTGAAAGTCCGCCCAAAAAGAGAGTGTCTCCCACACACGTAGGAGGTCCAGTCAATCATCTTGAGGTGAATTGGCCACATGCACACTTGCCACATTCTTGCAATTGATCTGACATGGTTTAGGACATGGCTGGAATCAACTCCTGCCTAAGCAAGGACTCACAATTTACCTAATGCCACTACAGGTGTCTGGTGGATGCAATCTAATTGGTTTTCCATTCAGCCTCAGACCTCCTGGACAACAGCAATATCTACGTGTATCAATCTGCTGTTATTGATTACAGCTTAGCTTTCAATAGAATCATCTCCTCAGTACTTGATCAATAAGCTTGCAATCCTAGGCTGCTGTACCTCCCTCTGCAACTGGATCCTTTACCTCCTCATTAAGAGAACACAGTCAGTGCAGATCAGTTCCTGGCTGACAGCTAGCATTGGTGCACCACAAGGATGCATGCTTAAGCACATTGCTCTTATCTCTACACTTGTGACTGTGCCATGGTACCGTTGAAGCATCATCTATAAGTTTGTCAGTGGCACAACTGTTGGCAGAATCGCAGGTGATGACGAGGAGGCATACTGCAATGAGACAGATGACCATAAGAGATAGGTACAGAATTGGGCCATTCAGACCCTCGTGTTGGCTCTACCATTCCATCATGGCTGGTTTATTATCCCTCTCAGTCCCATTCTCCTGCCTTCTCCCAGTAACCTTTAACACCCTGACAAAGCAGAAACCTACCAACCTCTGCTTTAAATATTCTCAATGACTTGGCTTCCCCAGCTATTTGTGGGAAGGAATTGCACAGATTCACCACCCTCTGGCTAAAGTAATTCATCCTCATCTCTATTCTAAAGGATGTCCCTCTATTCTGAGGCCTTTGGTTCTAGACTCACCCACTATAGGAACCATCCTCTCCACATCCACCCTTTCTAGACCATTCAATATTTGACAGGTTTCATTAAGATCCCCCCTCATTCTTCTGAACTCCAGTGAGTACAAGCCCGGAACCATCAAATGCTGTACAGATGTAAACCCTTTCATTCCCAGAATGATTCTCGTGAACCTCCTCTGGACCTCCTCCAATGCCAGTGTATCTTTTGTAAGAGAGGGAGCCCAAAACTCCTCACAGTACTCCAAGTGCACTCTGACCAATGTCTTATAAATCCTCAGCATGACATCCTTGCTCTTATATTCTAGTCCTCTTGAAATGAACGCTAGCATTGCATTTGCCTTCCGACTCAATCAGCAAGTTAACTTTTAGGGAATCTTGCACAAGGTCTACCAAGTCCCTTTACACCTGATTTTTGAATTTTCTCCTTGCTTAGAAAATAATCTGTGCCTTCATACCTTCTATCAAAGTGTACCACCATACACTTTCCTACACTGTATTCCATCAGCCACCCTTTGCCTTTTGTCTCAATCTGTTTAGATTCTTCTGTGGACTCCCTTTTTTCTCAACACTACCTGCCTCTCCACCAATCTTTGGGTATTATCTGCAAACTTGGCCACAAAGCCATTAATCCATTATCCAGATCATTAACATGTAACCTGTGAAGAAGCGGTCCCAACACCAACCCCTGCGGAGCACCGTTAGTCACCAACAGCCAACCAGAAAAGGCCCCTTTTATTCTCACTGTTTGCCTCTTGCCAGTCAGCCAATCTTCTATCCATGCTAGAATGGCTCTTACCTTGTTAAGCAGCCTCATTTGCTTGTCAAAGGCCTTCTGAAAATACAAGAAAACAATATCCGTTGACCCTCCTTTGTCTATCTTGTGTGTTTGGCCTATTTTACTGTGTGCCTCCAAGTACCTTGAAACCTTTTCCTGAATAATGGATTCTAACATCTTCTCATCCACAGCAGTCAGGCTAACTGGCCTATAATTTTCTTTTTCCTGCCCCCCTCCCTTCTTAAAGAGTGGAGTGACATTTGCAATTTTCCAGTTCTCCAGAACCATTCCAGAATCTAGTGATTTTTTGAAAGATCATTACTTATGTCTCTGCAATTTCTTCAGCTACCTCTTATAAAACACTGTGGTATAGGCCATTTGATCCAGGTGACTTAGCTATCTTCAGACCTTTCAGTTTCCTAAGCACCTTCTTTTAATTGATAGCAACTACATTCAGTTCTTCCATCGACACTCAAATTTCTGGCATACTGCTAATGTCTTCCACATTGAAGACTGATGCAAAATACTTATTAAGTTTATTTGCCATTTCTTTGATCCCCAATACTATTTCTCAAGCCTCATTTCCAGCAATCCGATATCCACTCTCACTGCTCGTATATTTTATACTGTATATATATCTGGTAAAACTTTTGTATCATTATTTTATTGACTAGCTTTCCTCATAGCTTTCCTCTTCTCTCTTGATGGCTTTTTTTGGTTGCCTTCTGTTGGATTTTAAAAGCTTCCTAATCCTCAAACTTCCCACCCATTTTTGGTATACTATATGCATTCTCTTTTGCTTTTATGCTGTTTTTGACTTTGCTTTTCCAACCACAGTTGCCTCATCCTCCCTTTAGAATACTTCTTAATCTTTGAGATTCATCTATCTTGTGCCTTCCAAATTGCTCCCGGAAACCCCAGCCATTGCTGTTCTGCCATTATCCCTGATAGAGTTCCTTTCCATTCAATTTTGGCCAGCTTCTCTCTCATGCCTCCGTAATTCCCTTTACTCCACTGATACATCTGACTTTATCTTCTCCCTCTCAAACTGTAAGGTGAATTATATCATATTATGATCACTGCCTCTAAGGGTTCCTTTACCTAAAGCTCACTAACAAATCTGGTTCATTACACAACACCAGTTCAGAATTGCATTTCCCCTAGTGGGCTCAACCACAGGCTGCTCTAGAAAGCCACCTCATGGGCATTCTACCAATTCGCTCTTGGGATCCAGCATCAACCTGATTTTCCCAATCTGTCTGCCTTTTGAGACCCCCCCCCCCCCAATGACTATCACAACATGCCTTTTCTAACTCCTATTGTAATTTGTATCCCACATTCTAGCTACTGTTCGGAGGCCTGTATATAACTTCCATCAGGGTCTTTTTATCCTTGAAGTTTTTAAACTCAACCTACAAGGATTCTACATTTTTCAATCCTATGTCACCTATTTGTAAGGATTTGGTTTCATTTTTTACCAACAGAGCCACTCACTCCCTCTGCTTATCTCTCTGTCTTTTCAATACAGTGTGTATCCTTGGATGTTAAGCTCCCAACTATGATCCTCTTTCAGAGACAACTCTGGTGCCCACAATGTCGTACCTCTAACTGCACTACAAGATAATCTACCTTATTCCATATTTTGCGTGCATTCAAATATAACACCTTCAGTCCTATATTCATCGCCCTTTTCGATTTTGTTACCCACGTTCAACTCATTGCACTGACTGCAACTTTGCCCCATTATCTGCCTGTCCCTCATCACACTCCCACTGCACACCACATCTACTTGTATACCAACGGCCCTATCACTCTGGTCCCCATACCCCTACCAAATTAATTTAAACCCTCTCTCAACAGTTTTAGCAAACCTGCCCACAAAGATATTTGTCACCCTCGGGTTCAGGTGTAACCCGTCCTTTTTGTACAGGGCATAACTTCTCCCGAAGAGATCCCAATGATCTAGAAATCTGAAACATTGCCCCCTGCACTAAGTCATCAGCCATGCATTTATCTGCCAAATCATCCTATTCCTACCCTTACTGATATGAGGCACAGTGAAGTGTCAGAACAACAAGTTTACTCTCAAAGTCAGTAAGACCGAGGAATTGATTGTGGACTTCAGGAAATGGAAACTGGGAGAATACTTTGCTGATCTCATTGACGAGTCTGCAGTGGAAAGGGTGAACAGCTACTTGTTCATGGGTGTCAGCATCTCAGAAGATCTGTCATGGGTACAACATAGAGATGCAATTACAAAGAAAGCACGCCAGTGTCTATCGTTCATTAGGAGTGTGAAGAGATTTGATATGTTATCTAAAAATGTACCTAGAAAGCACTCTGATTGGTTGCATCACTGTCTGGTATGAAGGCCCCGATGCACAGGATTGGAAAAAGCTCCAGAAGGTTATGCCAGACATTCAGTCTCTCTACCACAAATTCACCATGGCTGCAGGATGTATCACCTACTGGATGCTAACTCTGAAACTTGTATCCTGAACCATCTGGAATGTTGCGGACAATAGATGCCTAAGAACATCATTAGTTCCAAGTGCACAGGACACTACACACCATCCTGGCTTGGAAATGTTATTGATCCTTCATAACCACAGGTGAAAATCTCAAAAACCCTGCTCGCCCTTTAGGAGTATTCTTACAACATGGAGTGCAGTAGTTCAAGAAAGCAGCTCACACTGGCTAAAATGTAGGATGTCATTGGATTATCTCCTCCCCTTTACTGAGTCAAAGAGAACCTGGATTCTCTTTGAAAAAAGGTCTTTTATCCCATACAGTTCTAAATCTTTTCACACAGATTCTGTTTGACCTCTGCTACCAACATTTTCTTTCTCACATTGTGGCCTTTAGAAGTTAAACTAGAACCATTTAATTTTTTTAGTTGGAGGTGGCAAGGAAGGAAGTTCCTGTCAACGAATACGGATAATGTAACTCTCTGGGCGTTGGGCTTTGCCAGTCTGAGTGTCTTGTATATTTTTGGTTGTTTTGATGGTCATCAAGTGAAGAGAGACTATATTCTGAAAACATCTTTGAGAAAATGGACTGAGCAAGTTCTATTGTTGTCACGGGAACTGGACAATCTTGACGAAGATTTTGAACTTTCTGGTGCTCATTTCTAATATCCTCCACAATACACTGTTTGATGCAAAATTCATCCATATTTAAGAGATTTCCCTCTGAGATTGGTGCAGACTTGAGTTCTCTGATGTTGAATTTGTGTTCTAATCAGGCGGGGGATGCCAAAAAACTGCACTAAGTAAGTGTGACTTACTGGCTGTGTTGTGGGTAGGAGGTAGGAAGAGTTCAACAGCCAAATATTTATTAACCGTACTGGGCAAAGAGGCATGAAGACAAAATGGGAAGTAATTAGTTTTGCTGGAATTGAGGATTAAAATGTGTTGAATTTTAATATGGTTTAACATGCAAGTATTAAAGGCTGCAATAAATTTAAGGTGGTTTCAGAACTTTGCTGACAATAAATGTGGAAAAATAGCTGAAATGCAACTTAAAGTGCATGGTTTAAGTCCTAAATCTGCAATTAAAAACAGGCAGGTACTAAATGTTTTTAGGCTTTTCGCTATAAATTTTAGTTATTTCATGCAGGTTCTGTTTCTGGGACAGATGGTGCAATGGTAATCTTGAGTCTTGGATGTGGAGTTTCCATGGTGGGGTTTGCCATACCTGGCACTATGCACCCGGCCCAGTTTGAACTTTTAATTAAGTTAGTGGAGCATGAAACATGTGATGGCTTCTCTGTTGTATTTGAAATTGAAGCTCATATGCAGAAAAACTTCATTAATGCGCTAAAGTTGAATCAGGCAGCAAAGTTAAAGGGCATGACTGCAGCCATGTTTCCTTCTCCCAAAGCAGCTGAATGACTTAAAACACTATCAATGTGTTTTTCCTGAAAGCATTTTATCAGGCAAATAGTCTTGTATTAAGTGCCTTTTGCAACTTGGAGTATTCCAAAGAATTTATAGACACGGTTGTAGCGTAGTGTTGTAATGTGAGCATTATTAAAAGTAAGTTAGTACTAATTAGGATAATTGGGGGGGGGGAGGGGGTTTACTTCCATTCTTTTTACTTCCGGTGTGCTTTGTATATGGTGTTCCTGCCATGCCGTACGGGTTGCGAAAGCCTCTGTATATACATATTGGCTTTGACGATCGAGATAAAGTTGTTTCTTTGGGCATGAAGTTGTCGAGTGTGCCTTTTTCAAAGTAGAAGTTACCACATATTTTTGGTGATGAGGTGAACTGGTTTTGTGGATGTGGTGGCACGTTTTCGAATGGGAGCAGCAGCGCCGATAAGGGGCCTCACGTTCAGATGGCTACGTTTGGGACTATCGTTGATTTTGTGGAAGTAATGGAGGACTGGCAGGAATCTGAGGAAAGGTTGGGACACTTTTGCTGTGCTGATGGAATTACTGAGGAGGCTTTAGTCTTCTGAGTATGTATGGGGCAAAGACTTACAAGCTAATAAGGAATTTAGCCACACTGCGGAAACTGGGGGACATTCCATATGATAAACTGGTCAAGCTCGTGCAGAACCACTACAATCCAAAACCATCTGTGATAATCCAACGGTGTAAGTTTCACAGCTGTTTCAGGAAGCCAGGTCAGTCTGTGGCCAATTTTGTGGCCGAGCTTCGGCAGCTGTCTGAGCATTGTGATTTCGGAGCGGTGTTGGGTGACATGCTCCGTGATAGATTGGTATGCGGCATTAATAATGACGGCATACAACACCGCCTGTTAGGGAATCCCCACTACTGACTTTCAAGAAAGCCTTAGAGATTGCTCAATGCATGGAGATGGCTGCTAATAATGTCAAGGATATCCAGAAAGGACATGGGGGATTGCATTTGGTGGCAGTGCACCAAGTCAGGAGGGAGACTGCTAAACAAGCAAAGCGGTCAGAATGTTTCCAGTGTGGAGGGGACACACTATGCAAATGATTGCAAATTCAAGGATGCTGTCTGCATGCTTGTCGCAAAAAGGGACATTTAGCTAAAAAGTGCAGAAGTTCAAAGGGTAAGATTAAGCCTGGGCAGGGGAAAGCTCAACAGGCTCAGGCAGCCACACACCATCTAGAAGAAGCAGATGAAGAGGCAGCGTGTGCCTACAACATGTTTGGAGTGGAAACAGATGAGGAACCACCTGAACCATATTATGCCACAGCCACAGGGGAAAGGACATTAAGTTTGAGATTGATTCAGGGGCTATTGCATCAATCATTAGTGAGGAGACCTACAGGAGGGCATGGGGGTCCAACCTGCCTCCCATTAGACCATCAAAGCTCAAACTTAGGACCTATACGGGGCAGCCCATACCTCATTTAGGGGTGTTATATGTGGACATTTCAGCCGGGGGTCAGAAGGCTGAAGCCAGACTAGTCATAGCTAAGGGCAGGAGGCCCAGTCTTTTGGGTCGCGATTGGCTTCGCAAAATCCGGCTAGACTGGCATGAAATTAAGTATGTGCACACGACGGAGAACATTCTGCATCGGTATAGTGGAGTTTTCAGGGACGAGCTGGGCACGTTGAAGGGTGTGACAGTGAAACTCCATGTCGACCCTGAGGCTACACCATGTTTTTTTAAGCCCAGGTCGGTGCCCTATGCCATGAAAGGCAAAGTCGAGGAGGAACTGGAACGTTTACGGAGGCTGGGCATTATTGAGCATGTCCAGTTTTCAAGGTGGGCGGCTCCCATTGTTCCAGTTTTGAAGGCAGACAAAATGGTGAGAATATGTGGGAATTATAAGCTTACGGTGAATCAGGTCTCTAGGCTGGAGGAGTACCCGTTGCCACGAGTGGATGACCTGTTTGCGACCCTGTCGGGGGTAAGCTGTTCACAAAGCTGGACGTGAGCCACGCTTACCAACAGCTGCTGCTCGACGAGGATTCAAAGGAGTATGTCACAATTAATACGCTCAAGGAATTATTCAAGTAAAATCGCCTGGTGTTTGGAGTGGCTTCCAGCCCTGCCATTTTCCAAAGAACAATGGACACTTCACTGCAGGGGATTCCGCACGTAGTAGTGTACCTTGATGATATTTTGATCACAGAGGTGGAGCATCCGGCTAGTTTAGAATGGGTGCTGAAGAGGCTCTCAGACACAGGGCTGCGGTTGAAGCGCAGAAAATGTGTGTTCCTGGCATCGAGTGTGATTTACCTGGGACACAAGATCACAGCTGAGAGGGGCTTTGCCCTGTGGAGGACAAAGTGAGAGCTATTGAAGAGGCCCCAAGCCCCAAGACCGTCACTGAACTCAGATCATTTTTGGGCATGGTGAATTATTATGGCAAGTTTCTTCCTGACCTCTCAAGGGTATAAGCTGCTTCAGAATGACACTAAGTGGCAGTGGGGTGAAGAGCAGGAGAAAGCTTTCAAGGAAGTGAAAGAACTCCTCCACTCAGCGATGCTGCTTGTTCACTATGACCCAGACGAGATCACCCTGGCATGGGATGCCTCACCCTATGGAATAGGGGCAGTTCTCTCACATGTAATGGAGGACCGTTTAGAGAAGCCTATTGGTTTTGCTTCACGTACCCTGACAGCTGCTGAGAAGGGATATTCACAGCTAGACAAAGAAGGTCTGGCCATTGATTTTGCAGTCAAACGCTTTCATCAGTACCTTTATGGACGCATATTTACAATTTATACGGACCATAAACCACTGATGAAAGTGAGACTAGATGCATCCCACCACTAGCCTCAGCCAGGATACAGCGTTAGGCTCTTACATTGTCAGCCTACCAGTACACTATAGTGTACAGAGCGGGTGAGGATAATGCAAACGCCGATGCACTGAGTCGACTACCTTTACCTGAGACACCTGTTACTACACATGTGCCTCCAGAGACTGTGTTTTCATTGGAGAGGCTGTCAGAGACACCTGTAAGGGCGACCCAGATCAAGCAGTGGACAGAGAGGGACCCAGTCCTGTCCCAGGTCAAGACTTTTCTTTTACAAGGTTGGCCCAGAGTCGTGGAAGGAGAGGGACTGAGGCCTTATGCCAAACGCAAGACAGAACTCAGTCTGCAGGATGGCTGCATTTTCCGGGGCGCGAGAGCCATTGTGTCTCCCACTGGTTGTTCACAGATTGTGGAGGAAATTCATGAGGTCACCCAGGAGTGTCTCGAATGAAAAGCCTTGCACGATCCTACATTTGGTGCCCAAGAATGGATCAGGATCTGGAGAACAAGGTAAAATCATGCACGCAATGTCAGACTTATCAGAATATGCCACCACCAGCTCCTTTGCACCCATGGGAGTGGTCAGACCACCCCTGGTCTAGGCTACATTTAGACTTTGCTGGCTCTTTTATGGGGCAGATGTTTCTTGTAATGGTAGATGCGCATTCTGAATGGATTGAAGCTCACATCATGAACAACATCGCAGCCCCCTCAACCACAGACAAACTCAGGCAAGTGTTTGCAGTTCACGGATTGCCTGACACTCTGGTCACTGATAATGACCCGACATTCACCAGTGAGTTCATGCAGCAGAATGGTATTCATCACATTCGGACGGCCCCTTTCCACCCAGCCTCCGGTGGTTTGGCTGAGCGGGCTGTTCAGATAGTGAAGGAAGGCCTGAAGCCGATGGCGTTTCTTGTTTAAATACCGCCTCACGCCACAGGCTACAACTGCCCGCACTCCAGCAGAGATGCTGTTGGGGTGTAGGCCCAAGTCAAGATTGGACCTGCTGCGCCTGGACATGAAGGCAAAAGTGAGACAGACTATGGTGGAAGCATGTCCACCAGTGACTTTGCCAGAGGGTGAGACGCTGGCAGAAGGGTCGGGGTCCCCTGAAGAGGATGGATATTCTCACACAGACACACAGACCCCTCTCATGCCCCCAACACCAGACCCACCCAAAACACCATCACCAGTGGTGCCTTCTGGGTCACCGGGGGTAGTGCGCAGATTACGGCGCACTTGTAAACTTCCTGACAGACTGAATCTTTGATGGGACAGATTTTTGTTGTTGTTGTTGTTAGATTGAATGTTGAATCTGACATGTTTTCCAGATGTTTTGTATTGATAAACTGTTGCTGAGATACTAGTATAAGTTTTCAGGGGTACGCAAGTTAATAACACCATTATTTTTGTTTCCTAGTTTTTTTACGTTTGGGGAATGTTGGATTTTAAAGGGGGAGAAGTGTTGTAATGTGAGCATTATCAAAAGTAAGTTAGTACTAATTAGGATAATTTTTTTTTTACTTCCATTCTTTTTACTTCTGGTGTGCTTTGTATATGGTGTTCCTGCCATGCCGTACGGGTTGTGAAAGCCTCTGTATATACATATCAGCTTTGATGTTTGAGATAAAGTTGTTTCTTTGGGCATGAAGTTGTCGAGCGTGCCTTTTTCAAAGTAGAAGTTACCACACGTAGGGAGTGGAGTAACCAGTTTCACAGTAAGCTTCAATGAACAGCAATGTGATAACCAGAGATTACTTTGACAGAAGGACAAATTGTGATGAGTATTCCTCAGCTTTTTGAATAGTGTGATGGGATCTTTTGCAGCCATCTGGGAGAAGTGGCCTCGGTTTAATGTTTCACCCAGTGGATGACACCACCAAAGATGCACCACTATTTGCAGAATGGCACTAGGATGACAACCCAGATTTTCTGCTGAGGTCTCTTCACTGAATATAGGTGCAACTTACATGGAGTTGTTGGCCTCCTGTAGTAAATACTCTTCACATTATTTTGTATCCCACCACCCCTATAAATATTATTGCAATGAACAGCAGCTCGATTGACTTATCCCGCTGTTTCATGAGGCCAAGGTACAACTCCAGCTAACTTGACTATCCGGGCAGTGATGTAATTAAAACCAAAAACTTGTTGCATCTACACATGCCAGCACACATCTGTTTAAGGACTACTTGAGCACTTTCTCCAGGAAATGTAGCTAGTCATTTTATCCTTTATTCTTTTAACAATTCTTTAACCCCTTCCAATATAAATCTGACCTAGTTGCCTTAGAAACATAGGGCTATGTTAAGATCCTTGGGGAGTGAGAGGTTAATTAAAACCAATACTCTTGGCAAAATCTGGAAAGTATTGTAAAGTTCTGTTTTCAGTTATTGGAGCTGGGAGAGTGCATTTTTCCGCTACCTCCTTTGTTGCAGGGTCTTTCTCTAAAAGCTCTCAACCAGCACTACAACCAGAGGTTTGCAAGTGATGATTGTCCTTCCCCAAATAGTCATTCGCACTTACAAATATAATCACTGAAACTTGCAGGGTTTTTGGTTATGGATATAATACGTTTTGGGCAATAAATAAAATGAGTCTCTTGACGTCTGCATATAAACTGCTTTTCAAGCCTAGTGGTCCTGCATGGCAACGTTGATTTGCTTTTCTCTAATTCTGAATTTGGCAATTATGCTTAAAGCTGTTTAACTGTTCACTACCCTGTTGTTGGTTTAGAATACATGGAAGGGCAATTTAGAGTTGCCACTACAGCCAATTTAGAGTTGATTTCTTCTGGAGTGATTTACATATTCACTTATTTCACTAATTAGTTTTCACTATCAAACAAACAAAAAGAAAGACGAAAACTCTATCCCACAAAGTTCAAAGTGAATTTATTATCAAAGTATGTATATGTTACTCTATACTACCTTAAGATTTATTTTCTTGCATGCAGGCGATTAGAGAAAAAGTGAAGAGCAATAGGATTCTTTATGAAAAATTATACATAAACGAAGACTGACAAACAACCAATGCATCAGGCCTCAGGCTGAAATGAGAAATGTCTTCACTTGTAGTAATGAGTCTGGAGAATGGCAAAGGCTCAGTAAAGGATTTAATTTGAGACTGAGGTTCATGCATTATTAGATAGTGGAGGAATGAAGAAATGTGGGTTTAGAGCTGGAAATGAAGGATAGAGTAGGATAATGTAATGGGTGACTGATGACACATATTGTTCATAGTAGAAACTGTTCTACATAATTCACAAACATTGTCATTGAGTTTTTGTGTTCTCTTTAAGAGCTGGCGTCTAACATATGATGTTAGTGTAAGGCGACTACTTTTGGTTTCGTTCATAATGGAAATAAAGAGATGCAGTTTCTGTTAAGCACATAAACAACTCTCGCATGTTCTGTTCACAAAATCCTACATTGGTGACCCAGATGCTGCCTGACGTTTCCAGAATTGCTCAATGACATGTCAACCAACGTAGTAACTTTGATACTGCTGGAGTTTTGGGAGCAGCACGTAATCGCGTGGTTTGCACAGACGGAAGCCCAATTTGTGCTGCAAGAAATCACCATGGTCAATACCAAATTTCACTACGTTGTAGCATCGTTAAGTAGTTCCACTGCAGCCAAAGTGGTGTGTTTACTAGAAGACTCACCAGCTCACTCTGAAAACTCACCTATTACAGACGTTTAGACTGTCAGAGCCTAAGTGTGCCTAACAGTTGCTCTCCTTGCCTGGCTCTGGGGACACTAGGCCTTCAGAACTAATAGACCACGTACTATCTCTCCTGGGCAAGCACCATCCATCAAGTGTGCTCAGCCTTCGCTAGTACACCGATGAATGTTTATAGGGGGCTTGCTAAAATGGTCGATAGTCTACACTCAACCAGGCAGAGATGCTCTGTTTCTCCTCCTCTCCTTGTCTCAGTAAGCCCCATTAGAAAAGCCTCCAGCGTACTTACACTCACAGCTCTAAACCAGATAATGCTGGGTTTATGTTTTTACCATGCACACTTCGACATGAACACCATAGATCCCAGCTGCCACGATCATCTATTGTTCGTTACAGACTCCCTTTCAGGGTGAAGCTTCCTGTGATACCCAGGCGCTTGATTGTGCTGCCAACATCACCCATGGATTATAATGCCGAGAGTGGCGGACCCTCACTGGAGGCCACCACCAGCAGAAGGATCCAAACGTATGGGACATGATGAGTTACACTGCTTGAGTGGACAACACCACACGTGAGACTTTGTCTTCACTTAAGCTGCTAGACCTCTGCTTGGTGCAGATTTCCTGTGCACGAATGCAAAGGACTGTATCCTGTTAAGTTCCCCACAATGACTCTGTTGCATGCATCGACATGTGAATTCACTCACCTGCTGGGCAAATTCCCAAACCTCACCAAGCCCACATTTCACTGCAGTCACAAAGCATGGGGTTGAGCACATACTTCCACAACTGGTTCACCGGTCCATGCCCGTGCACGTAGGCTGGACTCAAAAGCTGAGTTTGCTAACGTGGAAATGCTTGGCATTGTACACAGGTCGAATAGTCCTTGGGCTTTACCCAAACACATGGTCCCTAAGCCCGATAGTGTTTGCTGTCCGTGCGGTGGTTACCACCATCTTAACAGGGCCACCACCCTGATTGTTGTCTGCTACCACATATGCAAGACTTCTCGGCACATTTAGCCAGAAAGATATTTTTTTCTAAAATGGATTTAATCAGGAACTATCATCAGGTGCCTCTGTGCACTGAGGACATTCCCAAAACTTCTGTTATAACCCCATTTGGCTTATTTGAGTTTGTGCACATGCCGTTTGGGCTGAAAAATGCAGCACAGACTTTCCAGCGGCTAATGAACTCTGTTGAAAGACTTAGATTTTCTTTTTGTTTACTTGGAAGATATACTTGTCACCAGCGCATCCAAAACCAAACACTTACCACATGTCTGCACACTCTTCAAGCACTTAAGCCAACATGGACTGATTATTAACCCCACTGAATCCCAGTTCAGGTTGGCTACTATTGACTTTCTAAGCCACTGCATCTCTGCAGAAGGTGCAATACCCTTGCCATCAAAAGTTGCTGCTGTTATGGACTTTGCACGGCAAGAATTTTTAAGTATGGTGAATTTCTATCACTTTTTCATTCCATGAGCTGCTAAACTTATGCTCTCCTTGTATAGTGCCCTTAAATGCAGTGCCCATTATCGCATGCTTGAGTGGTCAGTGGGCATGACCAGTGCATTTGAAGACACCAGATAAGCTCTTTTGAACGCGACCCTACTGGCGCACACACTCCTCAATGCACCTATAGCCTTCACTACTGACACCGTAGACAATGCTGTGGGTGCTGTGCATGAACAGTTGGTTGGAGGTGTGCCTTCTTCAGCCATCAGATCCCCCCACCCCAGGAGGAAGTACAGCATGTTTCACCGTGAGCTTCTTGATCTCTGTCTGGCTACCCACCATTTTCATTGTCTACGGGATGATCGGGGTTTCAAGGCGTTCTCTGACCACAAACCCCTTGTACACACAATGGCCAAAGCGTCAGACCCTTGCAGCAATGACGCCTGGCCTACATTTCAGAATTCATGACTGTCATACAGCATGTTGAAGGGAAAAATAATGCTGGTGGCCTCTCATGGCCCGCCATCAATGCCATACACACGCATGTTGACTATGCCGGCATGGCAGCCAACCAAGCCGCTGACTCGGAGGTCCAGGCTTACCGGACAGCACTCATGGGCTGATGTCAGGTTTGGGGATGCAAGAGTTTCTCTCCTGTGCAATGTCTCAAACGGTAGCCTTTGCCCCATTGTGTCTGCAAAATGAAGGCAAACTCCATTGCATCCAGGTGGGAAGGCTTCAAAGAAACCAGTTGCTTTTAAGATTGTGTGGCACGGCCTTAGGAAAGACTTGTGAGACTGGAGTGCAGCCTGTTTTGTGTGTCAGTGGGTGAAAATTTCCTGTCACCTTTGGGCACCATCAGCACTTTTCAAGGTCCCTGAGCAACGGTCTGACCACATCAATGTGGACCTAGTTAGTCCTGTTTCCACCCCACCCCTCCTGCAATTTCACACATTTCCTTACCATTGTGGACCGTGCCACCAGGTGGCCAGAAGTTGTCCTCTGGCATTGACCACAGCTGTGGGTGTGGCTCATGTGTTCATTAATACCCGGATCGCTTGGTTTGGCACGCCATCTGATACTTCTTCCTACCACGATCGCGGTCTCCAATTCACGTCGGACCCCTGGGCCACGATGGCCCAAAACGTCGGTGTCAGAGGTAAGTTTTTCACACAGAGAGTGGCGGGTGCATGCCATGCACTGCCAGCAACAGTGGTAGAGGCGGATACAATAGAGTCTTTTAAGAGACTCTTAATTAAATACATGGAGCTTAGTAAAATAGAAGGCTATGTGATAGGGAAATTCCAGGCAGCTTCTGGAGTAGGTTACATGGTCGGCACAATATTGTGGGCTGAAGGGCCTGTAATGTGCTGTAGATTCCGTGTTTCTATGCTAAACTGCATCACACCATGACATATCACCCACGGACCAATGGGCTGCTCTGAGGCCATCCTGACGGACAAGTGTTGACACAGTTGTCTCCCATGGGTCCTACGGGTGCTCAGAACAGCTCCAAAAGAGGACCTGCAGTCCTCTGCGGCTGAGTTGATGTACAGGCAGCTGCTACGGGCAACTTTATTCCTGACGTCACGAACCTCCTCAGTAAACTCAATAATTTTACACCTATTGCTACCTCCCATCATGGCACACCGCACCCCTGGGTTCCAGTTGACCTACCTTGTTCGTTTTTGTCCACTGTGCTGCCGATAAACACCCCCTTAAGCCCCCTTATGATTGCTTGTTCAGCATTTTAGAACGGGGTGAAAACACCCTACACAGGCCCCCATGTAGGGTAGGAAGGTTAAGCCTGAATATATTACTTTGGATACTTTAAGCTGGCCGTCCAAGACCTGGATGGTTTTACTATCATGTCCCCTGTACCACGACAGGTCCATGACAGTCGACATTTTGCATTGAGGCCCTTCATCAGAACTCGTGAATCCTGGTGAAAGATCTCGCGCTGAGACATGGACTCTTTATTTCTCTCCATAGGTGTCGCTGGACCCACTGTGTCTTGCTCGAGGTTTCTAGCATCTGCAGAGTCCCTTCCTTTCATTCTGTTCTCAAAACTACACAAAAAAGGGGGTGAAGCTCTTTACGACAGTGTGGAATAGATCCACAAGATCCTCGTTGATGAGGATTTGAGTAGGCTGCGGGCCAAATCATATAAAAGGAGCCACAAAACAAGAAAACATTGTCAGATAACTCTCACTCTCCCAGACTTAGCCAGGTGGATGGTTTTATGTGTTCCAAGCCATTCAAAGACTTGTAAGATGCCTTAAAGAAAATTTGTGTTCTTTTCTTAAAAATGATATATTCTAAAATTAAAATTGCAAGCTGCTTTGTTTTATCTTTTTGGAAATAATAAACTATGCTTAATAGTCCTAAATTACCAAATACTTGATATATGAGGGATGATTGATAAGTTTGTGGCCTAAGGTAAAGGAGTCAATTTTAGAAAACCTTGCACATTTATTTTTCAACATAGTCCCCTCCGACATTTACACACTTAGTCCAGCAGTCGTGGAGCATACAGATCCGTTCATTGTAGAAGTCAGCATCTTGGACCTCCAGAAAGTGGTCCACAACAGGGGTGATTGCTAAGTTCATGGCCTAAGTAGAAGGAGATAAGTTATTAACTTCAAAATTTCTGCATAATCACTCAAAGAGTTGAACTGCACGTGCATGTAACGAGAGCTGTATAACTCACCTCTTTCTGCCTTTTCTGAAAATCTTTTAGGAGTCACAAATAGTGGTACAGTGGTACAGCTGCTGCATTCAATCCTGACCTCTGCCATCTGTGGGTATTTTGTATGTCAGGGCACTGACCGTATTGGGTTCCACCAGGGTGCTGTAGCTCCCTGACACACACCAGAGTCATAGAATAGTACAGCCAGCACAGGGACAGGCTCTTTTACCAAACTAATCCACGGTGGCCATCCAGCTAGTCCCATTTGCCACATTTAGCCCATGTCCTTCCAAACCCCATGTTGTATCCAGATGTCTTAAATGTTCTTGTATCTGCCTCCGCCACTTCTTCTGGCACCAGCCTTTGCGTTAATAAGTTGCCCCTCAACTCCCTTTTGAGATTTTTTCAAATTTCACCATAATAATATGCCCTCAATCTTTCATTTCCCTTCGTTGGGAAAAAGACTGTGTCAGTCTAGCTAGGCCCTGGGTGATTTTATACATCTCTATAAAGTTACCCTTCAGTGTCCAGTGTTCCAAGTAGAGTCCTCGCCTGCTCAACTTCTCCATATCACACAGGCCCTCAAGTCTTGGCAGCAGCCTTGGAAATCACCTTTGCACTCTTCCCAGTTTAATGATATCTTTCTTATAACTGGATGACCAAAGCTGTAACCAATATTCCAAGTGTGAATTGGCTTCTACTGACCTGCCACAGATGCCAATTTAAATGCTTCCTCAGTGAGGAGAGGGGGCAAAACAATCATAGGGGAGGGTAAACAAATACACTCAAAAATGTATACAGTTGTACCGTGGAGAGCATTCTGACAGGCTGCATCACCGTCTGGTATGGAGGGGCTACTGCACAGGACCAAAAGAAGCTGCAGAAGGTTGTAAATATAGTCAGCTCTATCTTGGGTACTTGCCTACAAAGTACCCAGGACATCTTTAGGGAGCGGTGTCTCAGAAAAGCAGTGTCCATTAATAAGGACCTCCAGCCCCCAGGGCATGCCCTTTTCTCACTGTTACCATCAGGAAGGAGGTACAGAAGCCTGAAGGCACACACTCAGCAATTCAGGAACAGCTTCTTCCCCTCTGCCATCCAATTCCTAAATGGACATTGAATCTTTGGATACTACCTCACTTCTTTTTAATATACAGCATTTCTGTTTTTGCACGTTTTTTTTAAAATTTATTCAATATACGTAATTGATTTATTTGCTTATTATTATGTTTCTCTGCTAAATTATGTATTGCATTGAACTGCTGCTGCTAAGTTAACAAATTTCACGTCACATGCCGGTGATAATAAACCGATTCTGATTCTGAAATAAGTCTCTGAGCTATAGCAAAAGCAGAGGGTGGACTGATGAGTTTCTTCTGTTGGAGGCTGGCATCTACCTGATGGGACAAATGGACTTTATTACAGTGAAAACAACAGAATCACAAATTTTTGTTTTGTATGGTAATTACAGCAAAGGCCTCTATTTTTGTCAGTGTTCCACAATACCAGTTAGCTCCTCCAAAAAACAAGTTGCTTGAGGAACTTAGTGGTTTAGGCAACATCTGTGGATGGAAATAGACAGTTAGTGTTTGGAGTCGTGATGAAGGGCTCGACCCAAAATATCGACTGCTCATTTCCCTCTATAGATGCTGCCTAACCTGCTGACTCCCTCCAGCAGTTTGTTCCTTCTTGTTCCAGATTCAAACATCTGTAGTCCAGTTATCTCTATATCTAAAATGGCACTGAGATATTTTTCTATGCTGTGTGCTGATGATATTTTAAGTTCTTTATTTGCTTGTCTGTTCTCTTATGTTTTTCCTGCAGGAGCTCTGTCAGTGTCGCCCCGTGGACGGAAACTGTTCGTGCTGCAAGGAATGCATGCTTTGCTTGGGGACCCTGTGGGACGAGTGCTGCGACTGTGTGGGTGAGTCATCTTTTGTCCTCAGGCATTTGTTAGTTTAATCTCTGTGACGCTGATTGTTAAACTGCAATTGTAAAGAACAAGAAAAGTACAATGTACTATTATCTGGGTTGTGTTTTTATTGGAATAATTGCAGCTTGCTTAAGTTTAGTTTGGCATTCCCCATATTGGATTTAGAGTTTAAAATTTCGCTGTACTAACTGTTAACTTGGCTTTAGTGACATTCTACTGTTAATCTTATGAGTTTGGCAATTATAGACAATAGATATAGGTGCAGGAGTAGGCCATTCGGCCCTTCGAGCCAGCACCACCATTCACTGTGATCATGGCTGATCATCCACAATCAGTATCCAGTTCCTGCCTTATCCCCATAATCTTTGATTCTGCTATCTTTAAGAGCTCTATCCATCTCTTTCTTGAAAGCATCCAGAGACTTGGCCTCCACTGCCTTCTGGGGCAGAGCATTCCACATATCCACCACCCTCTGGGTGAAAAAGATTTTCCTCAACTCTGTTCTAAATGGCCTACCCCTTATTCTTAAACTGTGGCCTCTGGTTCTGGACTCACCCATCAGTGGGTACATGCTTCCTGCCTCCAGCGTGTCCAATCCCTTAATAATCTTATATGTTTCAATAAGGTCCCCTCTCAGCCTTCTAAATTCCAGAGTATACAAGCCCAGTCGCTCCAATCTTTCGACATATGACAGTCCCGCCATCCCGGGAATTAACCTTGTGAACCTATGCTGCACTCCCTCAATAGCAAGAATGTCCTTCCTCAAATTTGGAGACCAAAACTGCACACAATTCTCCAGATGTGGTCTCACCAGGGCCCTGTACAGCTGCAGAAGGACCTCTTTGCTACTATACTCAATTCCCCTTGTTATGAAGGCCAGCATGCCAGTAGCTTTTTTCACTGCCTGCTGTACCTGCATGCTTGCCTTCAGTGACTGATGTACAAGAACACCTAGATCTCATTGTACTTCCTCTTTTCCTAATTTGACTCCATTTAGATAATAATCTGCCTTCCTGTTCTTACCACCAAAGTAGATAACCTCACATTTATCCACATTAAACTGCATCTGCCATGCATCCGCCCACTCTTCCAGCCTGTCCAAGTCACCCTGCATTCTCATAACATCCTCCTCACATTTCACACCGCCACCCAGCTTTGTGTCATTTGCAAATTTGCTAATGTTACTTTTAATCCCTTCGTCGAAACCATATGCAATTAAACAACTTAGCTTTATAATTAATTTGACTAAAGGGTTAATAAAGAAAAAGCAAAAAGAAAAGGGCCCATTTTAATGAAACAGTCTAATGTGCACAAGTTGGAGCTCACGGTTTCCCTTTCGCTGATCGTTCATCGATTTCCCTGGGCTTCGTCAAATCCCGGCCCCACTCCAAGTCCACTCCTATGATCTGTCCAGCGTCTTCTCTCTCCATCTCCCACGGAACAAAAGACCCAGGTCACCTCGGTGTCAGGCACACAGCACGAAAACACACTCTCTTCTTTGGACGGCTCACATTCCAAAACACCCATTATCTCTAACCACAGCCCAAACACTACTTCTACAGAAAGACCATTACATTAGCAGTGAAACCTTTCCCAGGGTGTTACATATAGATTATATATTACACCAAAACTGGAATTTTAAAATGTGCATGATATTGCAAAAGTTAATACTTGGGTAACACTTCCAAATATTGTATAATTCTACACAGTGGATTCTGGTTAATTGGGACACATCAGGACCGGTACATTATGGCCCAATTAAGCGGCTCTCCAATTAGCCGAAGTTTCATGGAAATAGGGATAAAAAAGACAAACTGCCAACTGAGAACCAATTCATGTACTTAAATGAAATACAGAACAAATTAGGACACTACCAAGACCTATACAGTGCTATAAAACTGTGTATTAGTTCCTAATACTTATCAACAGATGAATTCATCTGCTGTATTCTTATAATTGACTGTAAATGGACTAACATCAGCATGGACACCTCCTGCAAGTAACGGACTGCCTTCATACACTACTTTAGACAACTGCATCCTCCAAATCTTCATTTTCATTGTAATATCTTTAAATCTTTGTAATTTCTAACTTGTTGAAGTAGTGGAATTGTTTCATTTTCTCTTCTGGCCCTTTCTGGCATCTCCAAGTCTGAATGCTTGATACTGCAGTGAGCAAAACCATTCCCAATTTTCTTACTGTTTCTCACCAACTATCTGTGCCAAAACGCACTGCTTTTTGAACACAAACATACACAGTGACACTATTTTAGAACTCTGCTCTAAGCACAGTGTAGTGTCTAGCTGCCAAATGACTGACACTAGTTAGAAACTGGCAACAGTCTCTTCCTCCAACTAAGTGGCCCGTGTCCCAATAAATGGCTGCCCCAATTAACCAGTGGCCCAATTAACAGGAATCCACTGTATTTGGAAAGGAACGTTCTGGTGCATTTACAGGTAAAAGAAAGAAGGACTTTTGTTAGTTCAGGGCATCCCAATGTTTTGCACCTATTAAAGTATTCTAGAGGATACTTTAGAGTATTTCAATGTACTCCAAAGAGTTCTTTCTATCCAGTTCAGTCTCTAGCTTACAGGGCAGTCACTTTCCCACTTTCTCTGTGTACTGTTCTCCCCATACTTTCATCAACTCTGCAGATTCTACCTCTGACCTACACAGCCAGGGGCAATTTACCGTGTCCTTGTTCACCTACCAACCTTTGATGTGAGAGGAAACCTGAGCACTTGGGGGTACCTGTCCAGTTACAGTGGGGGCGTGGAGTGTGCACACACCGAGTGCCAGATGCCAGGATCGAAGCTGAGATGCTGGAAGCGGCGGCAGCAGCTCTATGAGCTGTGCCTCTCTGCCACAAATCACAAGTGAAAATTGTTGTACCAGTTTTGCAGCCTTGCTTCAAGGAAATCCAGGACGTTGGGGCTGGCTGTCCTGTGCCTTGAACTAAGATCAGAGGTTTATGTAGCGGGGAAGGCAGATGTGTAGTTCCACGTGGACATGGTGGGCTGAGAGGCCTGTTTCAGTGTTGCATGATTCTGTGACCCTACAGCTGCCTTTCTGGTAATAGAGGGATGCAGCATGAACAGGTCTCACTGACTATCAAGCACCTAGTTATACCAATTCCAAAGTTCAAAGTACATTTATTATCAAAGTGTGTATACATTATACAGCTCTGAGATTCGTCTTCTTGCAGACAACCACAAAAAAAAGAAGCCCGAAAGAACCCACTTTAAAAAAGAGACTGTCCAACACTCATTGTGCAGGGGTGGGGGTGGGGGGAACAAATCATGCAAACAATAAACGCAAGGAAGTAGCATTCTAAACTGAAGTCCACAAAGAGAATCTGCCCACAGACCTTGGTTCATGCAGAGCCGAATTAAACTTCTTGGAGCAGTGAGTCTGTCGCTCGCCTGGGACCCCATCTCCCTGACCTTTTCAATCTGGCTTGGCGCATAAATTGTCCAAACATTGGGTTCAGTTGCTTCAATATGCTCTGGGGCCTGGACCCCGCCGCCCTGATTGAACCTTGTACCCAAGCCTATTCTCCTCAACCCCTGACCTTCCCCCTCCATTCCTCAGGTTCTGCCATTCGCTTACACTCGGGGCATCTTACAGTGTCCATTTCACCTCCCAAGCCAACATCTTTGCCCATCACAAGGAGAACGTGCAAACTCCACACAACCAGCACCAGAGGTCAGGATTGAAGTGGGTCTCTGAAGGTGTGAGGTATCTCATGGAAGGTTACATTTCTAACTGTGTAGGATTTTGTGCTTACATTATTGCGGGGGGAGGGCAACTTGGAGTTCTGGGAAAGACTGTTACCTAAGGACCAATATCTGACACAACAATGAGCGAATTTTGATTTCTTTGCAAAATTCAGCAGTGTTGTGTCTGCAAATAAGCATTCTATTTTTACTTACTTTGCAAATTACTGAGATATCTTTGTTATTTATAAATCCTGATTCCTGCAATGTTTGAGCAGAAGGTAACAAATCACGCACAGTTGGTGATCTGGTGTGCAAGGAATTTAACTCTTAAATTAAGCTATTTGATGCTCTTACATTGTTAAAGGGGATGGGATTTGAAACTGAGGGAAAAGAGAAGGTAAATAGAGGGGCTTTGTCAAAGACCTTGGAACAGTTACTTTTGTCTTTTGCAATTTAACTATTTTTCTCATTCGCTCTTCAGAGACTAGCTGTGTGTGTCCAATGTCCACCACAGTATAAGCATTTATACGTGTTAACTTGTATATTCAGAAGGGTTTAATAAGTGCACAAGTTCTTCTTAACAAGGACCTAACTCCTCATTGGGATTGGTTTATTATTGTCACATATACTGACAAACTATGAAAAACTTGTCTGCAGAATAACAAATAGCAACTTGTGAGAAAAACCAAGCCCTAAAAATATTATTAAAATGTGCAACAAGTCAGGCTTCATCCTTTGAGAGATAAAGCTTTACATCCCTGTTGGATGGCCTTTCATCATTAGAATTATTTTAAAATGTGGTTTTTTGAGGATAATATTAGAACCAATTAGAATTATAGAGAGATGAAAATCTACATATTTCCACTTAACATCAGAATGTAAAATCAGGAAACACATGTTTGGTGGTGGTACGTTTGGAATATTCTTCCTCATACAGCTGTATACAGATTATTGATTGTTAATTTTTAAGCTATTCTTATTGATCAAAGATACTAAGGAGTCATATAACAGACCAGTCACAATCTGACTGAATAAACTTGAGTACTTAAATGACTTACTCTTGTTCCTCTGAGGGACTATTTGTTTTGAGCCTTTGTAAATTCTACTGTTTCATTTTTTTCCTCTGGTCCTGTCTTTGTTCCTTTGATCACTCTTTCAATGAAGTTTTGGATTTCTTTATTCATTGCTTTTCTGCCTGAAGATTTGTAAAGATAGGTTTCCTCTTAATGTTATACAATAGCTAATGCAATAAGAGATTGCTGATCCCAGCAGACTGAACTAGCATCCTCTAGAGAAAGTGAAATGTGATAGGTTAATGCTGTGATGTTAATTTTTCTTTAATTCCTAGGAATGTGCAACCCTAGAAATTATAGTGACACACCACCCACATCAAAGAGTACTGTAGAAGAGCTACACGAACCCATCCCATCTCTCTTCCGTGCTCTGACAGAAGGTGAAACTCACCTGCATTGGAACATCGTCTCATTCCCTGTCTCAGAAGAGCTCACTTATCACGAGAACCTAGTCTCCTTTTTGGAAAGCCTGGACATGTCTCCACTTCAGAATATATCACTGCCTGTAAACAGCCCCCATGTAGAAGTCGTGACTGAGAAAGGTAACGATACCATTTGTTGTTTGGTTGTGTTGAGCTCGGTAACTCTTTCCTTTTGTCTTGTCTGAACAGGTCATTTCTGCTTGTTGTCCGCCTTTGATTCTGGCACAGTTTCCTTTTCATTCACAAAGACTGGCCTGCCGAAATGGCCTATAGCTTTGCTAGTAGTAACAAGCTGATTATAACTGTTACATTGGCTCATCTGATATTAACCCGTCACAGATATTCCCTTTATTCTACTCATTCTTGCTGCATCTTCTCTGCCACTAAAGGCTCTATTGTACTCACACCCAGTTCCGATGAAGGGTCTCAAGTCAGAAACATTAACTCTGTTTCTCCTTCCACATATGCTGGCTGACTGGCTGAGTGTTTCCAGTTATTCTTGGTAAATTTGTTTATTACTGTCACATGTACCAGGGTATAGTGAAAAACGTGTCTTGCATACTGTTCAATTCGCTACAACAGTGCTTTGAGATAGTACAAAGTAAAACACTAACAGAGGTTTCTTAGCTATGGAGTCAACATGATTGGACCAGAACAGATTATTGGTGATGACCACTCCTAGGAACATGAAACTCTCAACCCTCTTAAATTCAGCACCTTTGATGTAAACATGAGCATGTGTACCAGCTGCTAGCCTTTTTGCTTTTCAAATCTTTCCTATCAGTTGATATAAAACAACAGTGGTTAAATTACTTCAGTTTGTATACTTCCTTTGCCGTACGCAATTGGAGCAAAGGTTGTAAAGCCTGTTCTGAAGGATGACACACTTTGGCTCCGTCACAATGTATGACAGAGACTCTTTGCTTAAGGTGTTTGTTTGATGATGCGGCTGGGTGGAGGCTAGAGCTGGAGAATAGTGGTTCGGCAAGAATTTTACAGTGACAAACTTAAATATGGAAACTTTTATATGTATAGTGCAGTTAATTGAGAAGTTACAGAAAATGCTGTAATAGAAGTTGCAACACCTGTCTTTCACCTCTTCCCTTTTCACCATCAGGGACTAACAGGCTCTCCAGCTTCCTGTCCCTGTCTCTCTACCTTTCCTTCATCCTTCAGCCCCCTCCATTGAGCTGAATGTGTTGTGTGAAACATTCATCATGCTTGTTTACAATGCTCAATAAAACTATACCAATAAAACTTTGGAATATTGCCAGCACTTTGTAGTTATTCCAATTCCAGAGTTCATTGCCTCTTAAAAGATAATCTGATGGGTCAATTATGTTGCAAGCACTTAAATTAGTGTTGGATTAGTAAAACAATAGTGTATTAATGCTTTTGGAATTAATGCTTCCTTTAATTTCCCACTCAGAGTAGCTGATACCTTGTACAGGTGACCCCTGCATTATTATCTTACAGACTTCAATATTCACTATGAAAATCATGGCTATGGAATAAAATTTCACTCCGATGAAATTTATTTAAAAGGATAGAAAGTAAATAATTTAAACTTTTTCCCCCAACTTGCGCCTTTTGCCAGATGAAGATGACATGGCTTTGCACAATGCAAGCGTCACCTGTATTATGCGAAGTGCAATAAGATGCTTTTCTCCATGGAGAAGGGCATCGGTTTATGGTAAGGGGAAAGAGATTGAAGGGGATCTGGGAAAGAACAGCATCCCATCTTTTTCTCATCACCACTTTATCTGTCTGTGCTGCTATCAATATGGATCTTTGTATTTGTACACCAAGGTCCTATTGGTCTTCCTAAAGTCCTACTGATGGTTGTGAATGTCCCACCCATTTTAGACCCCTCCCCCCTCCAAAATGCATCACCTCACAACTATCAGGATTAAATTCCATCTACCATTAGGAAATCTAAAGCCTTTGTCTTTAGTTCCCTATTCTGTGTCCTAGCAACTCAGTGCAATTCTGGTATCCTGGTTGATGCTGAGTTCACCCATACTAAGACCATTAATTTTCAGAATGAGATTTATTTTCCATGACTTGGATAATGTGAAATTTGTTGTTCACTTTCACTACATTGCCTCATGCGATTTGCTAAAAATGTTGTTTATATTGTTAATTACTTTAGTCATACCACTGAGCATCATCTCGCTCTACATCCTTGCTAAGCTTGAGCTGAGCAAAAATTCTGCTGCTCAATTTCTATTAACCATGTATCTGTCGACCTTTATTTATCTATTTTGCTGATGTTTCCTCTTTTTTTCAATTATTATTCTCACTTTCAGATTCCTCCACAGCCTTGTCCCATCCTATCTCTGAAATACCTTATAGCCTATACATCTAAGATCACTGCTTTTTCGGTTCTGGGTCTCCTGCCCAGTCCCAGCCTAACTTCTCTCCTTATTACTCAAAAACGTCTTCTCCTTTAAATGCATATTAAAATCTACCTTTTTGAGCAAGCTTTTTCACATCTCTTTGACTATTTCTGTCCCAGTATCAAGTTTTGTGTGCTAACATTTGTATGAAGCATGTTTTAGATGTTCTGTTTTGTCAGAGGCATGTTTTTGAAATTTTATTGACTTTAAAAAAATATTTTGCAGAGCCTCTGTGCACCGTGGTCTACTTCAATGAATGCATGTCAATCCATCAATGTAAAAATTCATGCGAGTCCATGGGTGCTTCGAAGTACAGATGGTTTCACAATGCCTGCTGTGAATGTATAGGCCCAGACTGCATTGATTATGGCAACAAAGTGGTCAAATGCATGAACTGCACCTTTTGAAGACAGAACTGTAATGTGAGGGTAGCATGTAATCGCTGTAGAGCTAACAATATTGACCGTCTTTTCATGTGAAGTTTAGAGTTTTGCTACTTTTTTTGTTAAAGTTCTGCACTTCATGCTTAAGAATGTATTACGGATGTTGGAACTTTGAAGTGACGTGAGAGTTGAAACTGCAGCTTTTTTATATGGTGTAATTTACTGCTGATGTGTAATTTAAAAAAAAAGCATTCCTTTAAAATCATACTGACATGTAGATATATGGAATAAATCAATTGTATCTTCTGTTTTTTAATTGATGTACTCCTGCACCTGCTTACATAGCTCTATGAATAAACTATTCTTGTAGGAGTGACAAGGGTGTTTAAGAGTTAGTTCTACTTTTCTCTCTCACTTATGTAAGTAGCACTTCAACAATAAAAATGAATCAAAAGATCTACCTGTAGATCAGGACGGAAATGATCTGGTGGGAACATTCATATTGCACAGGGTATTCCGTTGGCTTGGGCAACCCAGGTTGCTTTCTTAGTAATTTTGGGAAAAATTAAGTGGTTTGTATGAAACCAAAGTAGGTGTTTCAGTCCCCTGATTGAATTCTGATCTGTCTTTTTAAAATTGCTTCACCCTTGCTCCCCTGAGCAGTCTAATGAGGAGCAGAATGCAAGGCCGGCTCTTGGTAGAGAGTTGTACTGACATATAAAAAAACTATTTATTTCATCATGCCAAAATACTTTACAGTGAGTTCCTCCCTGTGCTCTGAGCCAATAGTAGCCTTGATTTGGAACTCCTGCATAATCTCATGAAAATAATTAGACATACCTCAGTGATTTACAGAGATGTTTGAAATGCAAATACGGTGCAAGTATCAAGTCTGCTCCATTATTCAGTTAAATCAGAGCCAAGGTGCATCTCAACTCTATTTATCGGCCTTTGCCCTCACTGTTTGAAAGAGTTTTACTTCCTTCCCCTCATTCAGCCCACATGGTTCCTATGTTAATGGCTGGAGTGCCTAGTGTGAGCTGTGGCTGAGCTAGGAGCACTTGCACCTGGGTGCACAGGTACTAACCTGTGTCAAGCAGGCTTCAATTACACCAGTGCCTAAAAAGAGCGTGGTGTCCTGCCTCAATGACCGTCATTCAGTTGCACTTATAGTCACTGATGAAATGCTATGAGAGGTTTGTGATGAAACATATCAACTATGGCTGAGGAGAGACTTGGACATGCTCTTATTTGCTTACCATCACAACAGGTCAACAGCAGGTGCCATTCATTGGCTCTTCACTCAACCCTGGAACATGTGAACAGTGAAGATGCATACTTCAAGATGCTCTTCATTGGCTACAGCTCAGCATTCGATACTATCATCCCCTCAAAACTAACCAATAATCTTGAAGACCTAAGCCTCAATATCTCCTTGTGCAATTGTGTCCTTGATTTTCCCACTTGCAAACTCCAGTCGATTTGGATTGGCAACAGCATCTCCTCCACAATTTCCATCAGGACCAGTGCACCACAAGGTTGTGTGCTTAGCCCCTTGCTGTACTCACTATATACTTATGACTGTGAGGCTAAGCACAACTCTAATGCCATATTTAAACTTCTTGATGACACCACTGTCGTTGGGCAAATCAAAAGTAGTGGCAAATCAGCACGTAGGATGATTGAAAATCTAGCTGAGCAGTGCCACAACAACGACCTCTCACTCAGTATCATCAAGACCAAGGAGATGATTATTGACTTCAGGAGGAGGAAAACGAAGATCCATGAGTGAGTCCTCATCAGGGGATCTGAGGTGGAGCAGGTCAGCAACATTTCAGAGTATTTGTCCTGGGCCCAACATGTAAGTGCCATTATGAAGAAAGCACGGCAGCGCCTTTACTTTCTTAGAAGTTTGCGAAGATTCGGAATGTCATCGAAAACTCTTGACAAATTTCTATAGATGTGTGGTGGGGAATATATTGACTGGCTGCATCACAGCCTGGTATGGAAACACCTATGCCCTCAAATGGAAAAGCCTACAAAAAGTAGTGGATACAGCCCAGTCCATCATGTGTAAAGTCTACAAAATGCAGTGGATATGGCACAGCCCATCACAGGTGAAGCCCTCCCCACCATTGAGCACATCTGCATGGAGTGCTGAGGCAGGACAGCAGCATCCATCATCAAGGAACACATCATCCAGTACATGCTCTCTTCTTGCTGCTGCCATTAGGAAGGAGGTACAGGAGCCTCAGGACTCATACCACCAGGTTCAGGAACAGTTATTTCTCCTCAGTCATCAGGCTCTTAAACCAGAGAGGATAATTTCACTTGCCCCATCACTTGAACTGTTCCCTCAACCGATGGGCTCACTTTCAAGGACTCTGCATCTGATGTTCTCAATATTTATTGCTTACTTATATATAATTATTATTATTTCTTTTGTTTTCCTTTCTTTCTGTATTTGCCTTTGTATTATGGTTATATGTCTGTCCAGTTGGATGAGGCTTTTTATTGATTCTATTGTGTTACTAATATTTACTGTGAATGCCCACAAGAAATTTCATCTCAGGGTTGTATATGGTGACGTATATGTACTTTGATAATAAATTTATTTTGAACTTTGAGTTAGAAGATGAAAGGTTCAAGAACCAATGTAAAGGATTGAACTTAAAAATATTAGATGTGCATTCAATTGTAGTACAGAGAGAATGAACGCTGCATTCCTGAAAGGCTTCCATTCCTTGTTTGCTCCCTCAGGTTAGAAGAAAAGTACCAATCTTGATCAGATTTTACAACTAAAACAGATTAGCCACTGTGTACAAATCAACTGCCATGTTTCCTTCACTACAGCAGCAACACAATATCATGAGAGATGTGGTAAAAATCCAGATCCTTTTCAAGTCTCAAGCAACCCAATATTGGACAGAATTAAAGAAGCTTTGTTTGAGAATTGCAATAGCAGGTAAAATGGGATGAAAGACTGGAGTACTTATCAGCTGAAATATTTCCTCCTACATTCATAACCAGACAGTCTTGATATGGAGCTCTTGTGAAACATAATGCTAATATCTGATATATTTACTTTGGAGGGAAAACTGGTCCCAATAGTTCCTTACCATATATGTACCATCTTTAAGGTGGAATGTTTTTCTTGTCTGCTCACAGTGTTCTCAGACCTGGTAGGGATCCCTTGTGTTGGGTTTCTGTGTGATGGTTATGCATAGGCATTTGGTTCTTCACTCCAGCTTGTAAGACCACTGTTCCACATGTCCTAAAGGTTTTCTGTTGCAAACAGTACTCCTCTCCTAATAATTTCAATGAATTGTTTTAAAATTTAATTTGTAATTACATGGAATATTACAGTAAAGTTCATCACCAACTCTAAATCAACAAATATCATTCAAATGAATTTCATTCCTCTTTACTTTAGAATTTATTTAAATCTTCAATGCATCCAATGTGAGGGAGTAAAAATCTCTGTGTTGAGACTTCGTTGCAATGTACAGACATGTGAGTAAAAAGTCTAATGGCTTGTAGAAAGAAGTTGTCCCGTAGCCAGCTTTTGTGTTTGTTTGTGACCAGACTATTAGCTTGATTCTAATCTTAGAATCTAGATCACTTGTTAATGCTGCAATTTTACGGAAAATTCACAGTTACGACAGTAAGGGTGGTTTTATTTAAGCCCAACAGGAAAACTATTTGGTGTAAATAGACTGCAAATTGAACAACCATTAACAGCAATGAATGAAAGACAGGCAACCATGAAACATTTATAATTGCATAAAAATATTCCATGGGTTTGCAAATTTAATGATATTTTTGTGGAAGTTTTATTTTAAAATGATCTTAACACTTTTCCCTTAGATCACAACAAAACATGAAAATATGACAGTTCACAATTTATATAATTTTTCACTAAAAAATCGTTGGATCTTAGAAGCACATTGACAAAACTGTTTTTGACTTTAACACTGTTCTCCACACACTGGAATGTTCTGTTTTAATCTGCTTTCATTCATTTGTCCTTAACTTTTTTATTTCTGTAATGTTACTTGGCGTTTTCCAGGTACATGTGTCTGTCATAAATCAGGGGGTTGTAGAGAGCTCGGTTTAGTAATCTTTTTATACACACATCTCACCTCAGTCGTCTTAGGACCATAAGATATAGGAGCAATATTAGGCTATTTGGCCCATTGAATCTACTACACCATTTGATAATGGCTTACTTATTTTCACAGCATATTGGATAATCAACCTGTCAATAATTCCTTCCATCATAAAGAACATATACCAACTTTAATGTAGTAGAAACTTCTCAAAACATTTTGTCAGTGTGTTGTTTGGCTTGATAATGAGAGTGGGATGCACATATGTTGGGAAGGACAACCAAAAACTTGGAGAGTTTTAGGCAGTATCTTAAAGTTGTGTATTCTTGGAGGTAATTCCAGAGTTTAGTTTTGACACCTGAAGACAGTTTCCAATGCTCCCAAAGTTTCCAGTACTTAAGCTTTTGATGGCAGGATCAAGGATCAGCTTTATTCGCCATATACATTTACATGTATTATTATGTGCTGTGTTGGTTCTGGGTGTGACATGCAACAAAAAAAATTCAACAATCATTAAAAAAAAATTATATAAAAACAAAGTTAGGTTAAAATAAGGATAGATAATAAACTGTGCATAAATACATAATAAAAGTGGTTTAAAGTGTTTACAGTACAGTGACAAGGGTAATAGGGGATTGGGGGCTAACTAAAATGGTTGATCAGATTAATTGCCTGGGGGAAGAAACATTTAAAATGGTGTGATTTTTTGTTGTTGTTTTAGTAGTCCTATAGCCCCTTTCAGAAGGGAGCTTTTGACAAAGGGAATTTGCAGGGTGAGTAGTGTCAGAACCAGGAGACCAGAATTTGAGGAGTAAAGATATTTAGACAGGATGTCAGAAATTTGAAACATAGAAAATAGGTGCAGGAGTAGGCCATTTGGCCCTTCGAGCCTGCACCACCATTCAGTATGATCATGGCTGATTATCCAACTCAGAACCCTGTACCAGACTTCCCTCCATACCCCCGATCCCTTTAGCCACAAGGGCCATATCTAACTCCCTCTTAAGTATAGCCAATGAACTGGCCTCAACTGTTTCCTGTGGCAGAGAATTCCACAGATTCACCACTCTCTTTGTGAAGAAGTTTTTCCTAATCTCAGTCCTAAAAGGCTTCCCCTTTATCCTCAAACTGTGACCCCCTCGTTCTGGACTTCCCCAACATCGGGAACAATCTTCCTGCATCCATCCTGTCCAATTCCTTTAGGATTTTATACATTTCAATAAGATCCCCCCTCAATCTTCTAAATTCCAGAGAGTATAAGCCTAGTCGATCCAGTCTTCCAGCATATGAAAGTCCTGCCATCCCGGGAATCAATCTGGTGAAAGATGGGAAAAGTCAAAGATAAAGTTTTTGGCTGTGGCATCAACATGGTTGGACCAGGAATGTAATTGCTGTGAGTTAGGACCAATGCAGTAGAGTTTGAATCACATTAAATTTGCAATGCTGTGGGAGCCTGAACAAAGTCAATTGGAGAGTAAACCAGAGGTCAACAACAGAGAAGCTGAGGAAGCAAGAGTCAAACAATGTTATTGAGATGGAAATTGGCAGTCTTACTGATGTTAGAAATATGTAAATATAATAAGTTATAATTTCACATGGCTGCAGGGGGGGAGAGAGAGAGGGTTGAACAGCTAGGGAATAGAGTTTGGACAGGATCCAAAAACATGAAGGTGATGGATTCAGTCTTCCAATTTCTGTTTGCTCAGTGTTGGATGTTGTCCAAATGTTTCTAATATTTGAGTTTAAATAAATGATTTTCTTATAATCTAATATGGAACTTTGTTGAAAGAATTTTCATAATGCTGCTCTCTTGTTTGAAGCATTTGTAATCATTGGATTAGCTTAAACATAAACACTAGAAACTCCCATGCCATCTTTATACAGACACTGCCACTGAAGTATACTCTTAAAATAGTTTGAGGACATGAATAGTAGAAAGTACATAGATCAGTATGGCACAGGAACAGGCCCTTTAGCCCACAGAGTCTGTGTTAAACACAATGCCAAATCCCTTCTGCCTGCATGTGATCCATATCCTTCCTGCATATGACGAGACAAGGTGAGGAGGTCCTAAAGAAAACTGAAAAACAGGACCTCCGGGTAGTAATCTCTGAATTGCTGCCTGCGCCACGTGCCAGTGAGGGTAAGAATAGGATGATTTAGCGGGATGAATGTATGGCTGAGGAACTGGTACAGAGGGCAGAGGTTCAGATTTGCGGATCATTGGGTTCTCTTCTCGGGAAGGTATCGTCTGTACAAAAGGGACAGGTTACACCCGAACCCGAGGCGACTCAATATCCTTGCGGGCAGGTTTGCTAGAGTTGTTCAGGAAGGTTTAAACTAATTTGGTAGGGAGATAGGGACCAGAGTGATAGTGCTGAGGATGAGGGCTGATGATAGAGCAAAACTGCAGTCAACAGGCTGAGTTGCAATGTAAAAGGTGGACAAAATTGAAAAGGATGAATACAGGACAGAAGGTGTTATATTTGAATACACACAATATATGGAATAAGGTAGATGTAGCACCACTGGGCATGAATCATGGCTGAAAGAAGATTATAGCTGGGAGATTAACGTCCAAGGATACATATTGTATCAAAAAGACAGGCAGGTATGCAGAAGGGCTGGTGTGGCACTATTGGTAAAAAATGAAATCAAATCATTAAAAACAGCTGACATAGGATTGTAAGGTGTTGAATTGTGGTTAGAGCTAAGGAACTGCAAGGGTAAAAAGATGCTGATGGGAGTTATAGACAGACCCCCAAACAATAGGAAGGATGTGGTCTATAAATTACAACAGGAGAGAAAAAATGCATGCCAAAGGGCAGTGTTACAATAGTCATGGGTGGGGGTGGTTCAATAAGGAGACAAGATTAGGAAAATCAGGTTGGTGCTGGATCCCAAGAGAAGAATTTTCCAGAATGCTGACGAGATGGGTTTTTATAGCAGCTTGTAGGGCACCAGCTATTCCAGACTGAGTGCTGTGTAATGAACCAGAGTTGATTCGTGAACTTAAAGTAGAAGAACTCTTAGGGGAAAGTGATCATAATATGATTGAATTCATCCTGAAATTTGAGGAAAAGCTGAAGTCAGATGTATCAGTATCACAGTGGAGTAAAGGGAGTATAGTGGAGGCATGAAAGAGGAGTCCGGCAGAACTGATTGGAAATAAACACAGGCAAGGATTTCTGAAAGCAATTCAGAAGGCGTAGGATTGATTCATCTCAAACATGAATTATTTTTAAAGAACCATGACATGGGAAGTCAAAGACAGCATAAAAGCAAAAGAGAGGGTATATAATACAGCAAAAATTAGTGGGAAGTTTGTGAATTGAGAAGCTTTTAAAAAGCAACTAAAAAGTCATTAAGAAGGAAAAGATGGAATAGAAAAGTAAGCTAGCCAATAATGTTAAAGAAGATACTAGAAGTTTCTTTAGAGACATCAAGCGTAAAAGAGAGGTGAGAGAGGATATTGGACTGCTGGAAAATGATGCCGGAGAGTAGTAATGGTGGATGGACCACATAAGTATTTTGCATCGGTATTCATAGTGGAAGACACCAGCAGTGTGCTAGAAGTTCAAGAGTGTCAGAGGTCAGAAGTGTGTGAAGTTGCCATTACTAGGGAGAAGGTTCTTGGGGAAACAGAAGTCTGAAGCTAGATAAGTCACCTGGACCAGATGTTGTGCACCTCAGGGTTCTGAAAGAGGTGGCTAAAGAGATTGTGGAGGCATCAGTAATGATCTTGCAAAAATCACTAGATTCTGGAATGGTTTCAGAAGACTGGAAGACTGCAAATGTCACTTCACTCTTCAAGAAGGGAGATGGACAGATGAAAGGAAACTATAGGCCAGTTAGTCCAACCTCAGTGGTTAGTAAGATGTTGGAGTCGATTTTTTAGGATGTGGTTTCAGGATGCATGTTAAAATAGGACATAGCATGGTTTCCTCAAGGGAAAATTTTGACTGACAAATCTATTGGAATTCTTTGAAGAAGTAACAAACAGGATGGATAAAGGAGAATCGGTGGATGTTCTGTACTTGGATTTTCAGAAGGACTTTGACAAGATGCCACAACATGAGGCTGCTTAACAAGTAGAAAATTCAAGAGAATTCTTGAAAATTCAAAAATCTGATGCACAAAGGGACTTGGGAGTCCTTCTGCTGGATTCACTAAAGGTTAATTTGTAGTTTGAGTCGTTGGTGAGGAAGGCAAATGCAATGTCAGTATTAATTACAAGAGGATTAGAATATAAAAGCAAGGATGTAATTTTGAGGTTTTATAGAGCACTGTGAGGCCTCACTTGGGGTATAGTGAGCAGTTTTGGGCCCCTTAGAAAGGTTGTGCTGATACTGGAGAGGGTTCAAAGGAGGTTCATGAAAATGATTCTAGTATTGAACTGCTTTTCATATAAAGAGTGTTGTTTGATGGCTCTCGGCCTGTATTCATTGGAATTCAGAAGGATGAGGAGTGACCTAAATTGAAACCTATTAAATGTTGAAAGGCCTTGATAGAATGGATGAGAAGTGGATGTTTCCTATGGTGGGAGAGTCCAGGACCAGAGGACACAGCCTCAGAAAAGAGGGTGTCCTTTTAAAATGGAGAAGAAGTGGAATTTCTTTAGCCAGAGAGTGATGAATCTATGGAATTCTTTGCCACTGGCGGCTGTAGAGGCCAAGTCTTTATGTATATTAAGGCAGAGGTTGATAGATTCTTGATTGATCAGTGCATGAAAGGATACGGGGAGAAGGCAGGACATTTGGGCTGCGGGGGAAAGTGGATCAGCCATGATGAGATGAAACAGACTTGATGGGCCAAATGGTTAATTTTGTTCCTATATATTATAGTTTTGCATCTGTTTACTAATAATCTCAAACACCAGTTTTGTACCTGCTTCTACCGTTACCCCTGACAGCCTGTTCCAGGCATCTAGCACTCTCCTTATAAAAATAAACTTGACCCGCACATCTCCGTTAAACGACCTGCCTCCCACCTTAAAGCAGTCGTAATGTTTCTGAACTTGAACAACCACTTGTGTTCGCTCTATGGATAACACCATAAGGCATAGTGTTAATATGTGTAAGGAAAGGGTGTGGTTACATGTGCAAATCTGTCTTTTGATTAAAGATATCTGTATGTTCACTGGAACACACACAAAATGTTGGAGGAACTCAGCAGGCCAGGCAGCATCTATGGAAAAAAAGTATAATTGATGTTTCGGGCCAAGACCCTTTGGCAGGACTGGAGAAAAAAAAAAGCTGAGGAGTAGATTTACAAGGTGGGTGGAGGGCAGAGAGAAACACCAGGCGATAGGTGAAATCCGAAGGGGGAGGGAGGAAGTAAAGAGCTCAGTAGCCTCCGACCTGATGACATGAACATTGATTTCTCAAACTTCCGGTAATGCCCCCTTCACCATTCCTCATCCCCTTTTCCTTCTCTCACTTTATCTCCTTGCCAGCCCATTGCCTTGCTCTGGTGCTCCTCTCCCCTTTCTTCCATGGCCTTCTGTCCTCTCTATCAGACTCCCCCTTCTCCAGCACTGTATCTCTTTCACCAATCATCCTCCCAGCTCTTTACTTCACCCCTTCCCCTCCCAGTTTCACCTACAACCTTGTGCTTCTCTCTCCCCTCCCCCCATCTTTTAAATCTATTCCTCAGCTTTTTTTCTCCAATCCTGCTGAAGGGTCGCGGCCCAAAACGCCGGCTGTACTTTTTTCCATAGATGCAGCATTTTGTGTGTGGTGCTTGGATTTGCAGTATCTGCAAATTTTCTCTTGTTTGTGTATGTTCACTGATTAGGTTTTGTCTGCATAATATGGGCAGTGTTTCAGTGATCCATGGATGCCCAGGAATTGAATCTATTTGAGACACATTTAGCTTTTAGTTCTTGGTATTGATTACTTCCATATTGTTTGGCAAACATCAGGAAATTGGCCCAGGTATTTCTGAGTGCAAATCACAATAGCATAAATGATGGCAACACACACAGTGTATCCAAGGTAGCTGGAAGGTGTGATTTTATATGGTCCATTACCAGCCGCTCAAAGCACTTAAGTGCCACTGGGCGGTGATCATTTAGGCCAGTGACCGCTGCGGCCCACGAGAATGATTTTGACTGCTTTGAGCATCCTGTCCCCCGATTTGAAGGCAGCATCCCGCTTCCTAAAAAGTGCTGGCCAGGTCCTGACCACCCTGTGATTAAGTGTGATTAAACCAGTCAGCCTTGGTTTCTGATTTGTCCTGGCAGTGTAGTGTTGAATCACGGTAATGTCCTCAATGCACTTTCCTATGTTGCCAGTCACCAATTCCGCATATTCATCAATGTTGACGTGAAGATCATAGGTAGCCACCTCCCTGAATATGCTCCAGTCTGTGCTTTCAAAGCAGTCCAGCAGTGCTGAAGTGGGACCTTCTGGCCAGGTCCTGACCACCCTGTGAACTGATTTGACTTGGTTAACTAGTGGTCTGTATGCAGGGTTTAGCAAAATGGACATGTGGTCTTGCATTTGAGGTGAGGATGGGGGCATCCTTATTGGCTCTACAAACATTGGTGTAAACCAGGTCTAATATATTTTCTCCTCTGGTCGCAAAGTTGGTGTGATAGTAGAACTTCCACTGGACTGTTTTTAAGCTGGCATTACTGAAGTCACCAACAATAATGAAGGCACCATTGGGGTGAGTGGCTTCGTGGTCACAAATGGTGCTGTGGACCTCGTGCACTGCTTCCCCAGCACTAGTATGGGGGGAATGTAAGCAACAATAATCACAATGGCTGCGAACTCCCTCGGTAAGTAGAAGGTCATGCACCTCACTATTAATAATTCTACCTGTGCTGAGCTGTGGGTTCTTACTACCAAGGTGTTCGTACACCAGTTCTTATTGATGTGGACACATAGACCTCCTCTGCAGGCCTTGCTGGAGATAGTATTTCTGTCCACTCAAAAGGTTAGATTAGGCAGCAGTATTGATTTCTGCAGGCAGTTGCTGTCAGGAACCAAGGAAGTTTGAAGAGAGAAACTAGAGATGCTGGAATCTGGAGCAACACAGAAGGCTGGAGGAACTCGGTGGGTCAGACAGTTTCTATGGAGGGAAAAGGACAGTGGATATTCTGGCATCTGGACACGCATATAGCCAATATTAAAAGGTAGAGGGAAGGTGTAAGGGATTTAATAGGCAGACTGGGGAGGGATAAATGGGGAGAGTGCCAGAAGCTGGGAGGTGATGAGGGAAGTGACAAAGAGCTAAAGATAATGGAATTTGATAGGAGAGGAAGGTGGTGTATGGAATAAAGGAGGGAGGAGGGGAAAGAAACGGTGAAGGGAGCTGGTTAGTTCAGTAGAGAGAAAAGGAATTGAAGCAGATCAGTTTACTAGAAGTTGGAGAATTCAATATTCCTGTTTCCAGGTTGTAGACTACCCAGTCAGAATATAAGAAACTATTGCATGAGTTTGCATTTAGCTTCATCTAGACTCGTGGCAGTGAAGGAGACTGAGCACACACAAGTCAGTGTGGGAATGGGGAGGAGAATTAAAATAGCTGGCAACTGGGAGATCAGATTGCCACTACAGATGGAACATAGGTGAGGTCAGTGTCTGGTCTAGACGTGGAAAGGTTACACTGGGAGCATCCGATGGTATAAATAACTCTAAGAATACAGTACATGCATATGAAAGACTGCCTCACCCAGAAGGGCTGCACTGGACCCTGTGTGATGGTGAGAGAGGTTCTGTCGAGACAGGTGATGCCCTTTTTCAGGTTACGGAGAGAATGCCTTGGGGAGGTGGGGTGGATGGTGGGTGAGTGAGTGGACCAGGGAATCATGAAGAGAATGATCCCTGTAAAAAGTGGTGGGGAGGAGAGGTGTATTTGGTGGTGAGATGACATTGAAGCTGGCAGAGGTTGCCAAGAATAAAATGATGAAAGTAAAGTTTTAATACAAGGAACAAGCTGAAAATCTTATTAATTATTAACCAATTGCTTTTTGCTTATTTTGTGAAGTTTCTTCTAAATTTTGTATAGGGTGTTTCATTTGGGTCAGCCGATCTTTTCACCAAAGTGGATGAACAATTTCTGGCAATTATGTTTAAAAACATCTCAGTTCCTTATAGAGCACAGAACATAGAACAGTACAACACAGGAACAGACCCTTCAGCTCACAATGTTATACTGAACCAATTCAATTAGTAATCAAAAGGCTAACTAACCTAATCTCTTATGTCTACACAACATCCATATCCTTCCATTTTCCTCACGTTCACATGCCTATCCAAACTGTCTCTTAAAGTCCCAAGTGTTGCCTCAACCACCAACCCAGGCAGTGCATTCCAGGCACCCACCACTTGTTGTGTTACAACTTGCCCCTCTCATGGCCTTTAAAATTACCCCCTCTCACCTTAAATGTATACTGTCTGGTATTAGACATTTCAACTCTGGGAATAAGATACTGTCTACTCTATCTATGCCTCTAATAATCTTATAATCGTCTATCAGATCTCCCCTCAGACTCTGTCACGTCAGGAGAAAAACAACTCAAGTTTGTCCAGCCTCTCATTATAGTGCATGCCCTATAATTCAGGCAGCATCCTAGTAAACCTCTCTTCCGCCCTCTCCAAAGCTTATAATGGGGCAACCAGAACTGCATGCAATACTCCAGATGCAGCCTAACTACAGTTTTGTAAAGTTGCAACATAACATCCTGAACTCAATGCCTCAACTAATAAAGGCAGGCATGCTATCTGTCTTCTGAACCACCCTATCAACTTGTGTAGCCACTTTCAGGGAGCTGTGAACTTGGACACCAAGATCCCTCTGTTCATCAACACTGTTTAGGGTCTTGTCCTTGACAGTATCCGAGATCCCTCTGTTCATCAACACTGTTTAGGGTCTTGTTCTTAACAGTATCCGAGATCCCTCTGTTCATCAACACTGTTTAGGGTCTTGTTCTTAACAGTATCCGAGATCCCTCTGTTCATCAACACTGTTTAGGGTCTTGTCCTTAACAGTGTACTGTCTCTTTCTATTTGACCTACCATAGTGCAACATTTCACATATGGCTGGGTTAATCTTCATCTGCCACTTCTCCATCCATATCTGTAACTGATCTATATTCTGCTGCATCCTTTGAGGACTCGATCCACAATACCACCAATCTTTGTATTATCTGCAAACTTACCATCTAAATTTTCATCCAGGTCATTTATATAGTACATTACAAACAGCAGAGGACGCAGTACAGTTAACTACAGAACACCACCTAATCAGACCTCCAGCTAGAACAAGTCCCTTTGACCACTACCCTGTCTTCTAGGGGCAAGCCTTGTCTTCTATGGGCAAGCCAGTTCTGAATCCAAATGGCCAATTCACCATGGATCCCATTCATCTTAACCTTCTGGATGAACCTCCCCGAGGGACCTTTGTCAAAGCTTACTAAAATCCATGTAGATAACATCCACAGTTCAACCTTCATCAATTACCCTTGTCACCTCATAAAAAATATCAATCAAGTTAGTAAGACACAACTTGCCCTGCACAATGCCATACTGGCTCTCCCTAATTAATGCTATAGCTTTCCTATCCCTAAGAATTCTCCCCAGTAGCTTCCCTACAACTGACATGAGACTCACTGGTCTATAGTTTCCAGGATTATCCCTGGTTCCCTCCTTGAATAATGGAACAAGATTAGCTACCCAGAAGTCCTCTGGGAGGACTGGGTTATGCTAACCCAGTTTTGAAGCAGTCATGATTTTTGAAATCTGAAGATGAGTCCAAAGCTTTTGGAGGTTGGGGTGGGACCGGTTGGTGGTTCAAACACTAGTGGCAGGGACCAACTACCATGACTAAAGGATTCCACCAAATGTGGAGTTGATGACTGGAGTATTTATTTGCTAAAATAGTATTTATATAAAATGAAACAATGTGCCAGCCATTTACCATAGAAGAGCAGTTGTGTAAAACTTGCATTAGCATTTCTTAGGAGTGGTAATTCATTATTCTTCAACATTTGTCAAAAATAAAACAGAACCTACAGGAACACACAAAGGGCTAGAAAGACACGAGTGATTCTGTGGACGTTAGAAAGCTTTGAGCAACACACATAAAATGCTGGAGGAACTCGGTGGGTTAGGCAGCATCTAGGGGGGGAATGCAGAGTGAATATTTTGGGGTGAGACCCTCCACCAGGATGCTGCCTGACCTGTTGAGATCCTCCAGCATTTAAAACGTATTGACAAAGATAATGTTGTGTGTGGCATATATTTGATGTATGTTGCTCAGCAACCTAGAAATTTAAATCTTGCATTCCTAAACCAGATGAAGGTGAGATTAGATTTATATTAAATAGCCCACTGACACTCACTGTTTATTTGTTTGTGAAGGAAAGGCAATGGTAGACTGCTAGCTCCGATGGAAGCATAACCACACCATGGTCAGTGCTGATGCCTTCAGGAAAAGTGCAGACAAAAAAGAAAGGAAAATGTAGAACAATTCATTCATCATAATCATCCCTGAAGGTGTCCTGTCTTAAGCTAATGAAACATATCACCAAGAGAAGATGGAGCTTATAGGTCATTAGGCAGAGGTGGGGGAGTGCACGGGGAAATTAAACAATTAATGGAGTAACAAACAATCTGCTGGAAAAACTTAACAGGTCGAGCAGCATTTGTGAGAGGAAGGAATTGTTGACATGAAAGATAGAGAACCTGTTGGGTTTTTAGACCAATTGTTGCTAGGGTTATTTCTTTCTCTGCTAATCTAGAAGCCATCAAGTTAGTTTAATTTAAAATCTGCTGTGGTGGGATTTTAGCTTGCTAAAATTACTATGTTCACCCTTCATTGAGAAAAACCAGCAGAGGCAATAAATGAACACGACACTTCTTTAATGTTCAAACAAGTTGATCTTAAAAAAAATTTAAAATGGTATAGATGTTAAGTGTAACATAGAAGTTCACATTTTTTGTTGTGTATATTAACATCAGTGAAAAATAGACACCCTTTAGAGAAGTCACTATAAACCAGATAAGTCATTCTGCTGTACAAATGTGGTTTGAACTGAATCGAATTGACTTTATTACTTACATTGTTCATATACATGAAGAGTAAAAATCTTTACGTTACGTCTCTGTCTAAATGTGCAATGTGCAATTTATAGTAGTTTATAATAAATATAATGTACAACAGGATAGTCAATATAATATAGAAATACAGTTGCATCAGCATGAATTAAGCAGTCTGATGGCCTGATGAAAGAAGCTGTCCTGGAGCCTGTTGGTCCTGGCTTTTATGCTGTGGTACCGTTTCCCAGATGGTAGCAGCTTAATCTGTTGATCTGAGAGTGAAGTATATCCTCTGAGTTAATCCACAATTACTACACCGCTTAGTACTCTCAGAATAGGCATCTGGAAGTGAAATTCTTTTCTAGACACAGAGAAAAATATCTTTGCCTTTTGCCAGAACCCAAAATACATGCAAATTTAAAAAGAGAAAAGTAGACATTGTATGACAATTCTCAATACAAACCTACGGGTCATGTAAGATCTCTCAGTTGTCCAGATGGTATGTGCCATGTCTAATATTCTCTGCTGATGCTTTCAATGAAAGGGATCATTCTTCGGCAGCCCTTATACTGAGGATGGAAACTCACAGTGACTGAGAACTGGATTATTTCACAAAATGTGGACTGCTCTATCTATAATCCCCCATAGGAAAACAAAGGGCATTTGTGTAGATTTTTCTCTACAAGTAAAAATCTGCACAATGATCTCTTTGAAAAGAATGTCTGTGAGAGCAATTGCATATCGTGTAATTTAACATTGCAAAGGCAGGATGCCAGACTGCAGTAGAACACTGATCTAAGATTTTTTTATATACTGGATACTAACATGAGAACTTACTTATGTACATGAGATCTCTTCCAAAATTATTTTCTTTTTTTTTGTCAATGCTACTTTGAAAACATTGACTCTATAAGATACACTCAACTAGTCTTATGATGCTAATTAAACAAGAGAGAATTAACCTATGAGAACTAATAGGTTAAAATAACTATTGGGAACAAGTTTCACCTTGCACCAGCCTCTGATTCCCTGGCCCCCACTGCTCCTTCTTTACTATGGATGTCCTGACCCTCCACCAGTTCCCCTACACCAACACTTTCATCTGCCCAGTAAAACTTGAACAGCTTCTATTTTAATTCTCACTTCCTGTGAATCAAAGGTATAGCTGTGGCCCTGGCTATGTGGAACAGTCCTAGATCCAAACCTCTACTGGTATCATTGCCCCACCTTTTCTCCATTATATCAACTACTGCACTTGTGATGCTTCCTGCAGTTTTATCATCTTCATTACTAACTTCCAATCCACTCTCAATTTCACCTGGTACATTTCTGACACTTCTCCCTCTTTTCTTGATGTCTCTGTTCCCACCTCAGGAGATAAAATGTCACTATAAGATCACTTATACTATAAGATTTACTATAGTATAAATCTATAGTATACTATAATAATAGTATAGATTTATAGTATAGTAATAGTATACTATACTATAATTTACTATACTATAACACTTACTAATAAAGGCATCCATTAGCCTTGTGAGACCATGGATCTGCGCCTGGAAAGTCTTCACCTGGGCAAGGTTGTATGGAAGACCAGCAGTTGCCCATGCTGCAACTCTCCTCTCTCCACGACACCAATGTTGTCCAAGGGAAGGGCATTAGGACCCATACAGCTTGGCACCAGTGTCGTCGCAGAGCAATGTCTGATTAAGTGCCTTGCTCAAGGACACAACACGTTCCCTCGGCTGGGTCTCGAACTCACGACCTTCAGGTAGCTAGTCCAATACCTTAACTATTTGGCCACGTGCCCACACATTTACTATAAGATCACTTACTCCCACAGCTGCTGTCTCCAGTAAGTATAGATGGTAGTCCACTATCAGCACTTGGTGTCTTTGCTGATTTTGTTCATTTACAGTCAATCAGAAGAACGGCAGTGTTCACTGAATAAATTCCTCCCTCAATATCTATTAGGAACTAAAAACACATTTTTATAGTAGTTATAATTTGTTCTGTATTTCATGTAAATACATTATTTGTTACTCAGTTAAATGGTAATTTGTCCTTTTATACCTTTTTAACTATTTCCATGAAACTTTGGCTAATTGGGGCAGCCAATTGGATATGTGACCACTGACACCATGCAGACAATATCTGAAGAGTATTGATAATGACTGGGGTCACCCGTCTTGTAAAGACACTGCCCAGAAGAAGGCAATGGCAAACCACTTCTGTAGAAAAACTTGCCAAGAACAATCATGGTCAAGACCATGATCACCCACATCATATGACACAGCACATAATGACTGAATGAATGAATTCTACCATACAGCTGCCGCAAAACAACAATTATCATGACATATGCCAGTGATGTTAAATGTGATTCTGATTCTGCATCAGGCAAGAGGTACCTAAAGTCCCACACTACCAGGTTCAGGAATTTCCCTTCAACCACTCGGTTCTTGGATCATCCGGCACAAGCCTAGTCACTAAGAATATAACATCACTATGACAACTGATCATTTTGCACTAAAATGGATCATCTTTGTTCTAATTGTGTATAATTTATGCTGATTGTTTATTTTTGATTTATTGTTTAATATTGAATGTTTAATTTGTGAATGCTGCTTATCTGACCTATGCACCTGTGAAGCTGCTGTAGATAAGTTTTTCATTGTACATGTACATACATATAATAAACTTGATTTTGACTGGACTTGACCTTGTGATCTGACCTATCAAGCAACATGCACAAATTGCTGGAGGAACTCAGCAGGCCGGGCAGCATTTATAGAAAAGAGTACAATCGACATTTCGGGCTGAGACCCTTCATCAAGACTGGGAGTGGATAGGTTAGGGTGATGAAATCCTGATGAAGGGTCTCGGCCTGAAACATCAACTGTACTCATTTCCATAGATGCTGCCTGGCCTGCTGAGTTCCTTCATCAATTTGTGTGTGTTCCTTGGATTTCCAGCATCTGTGGATTTTCTCTTGTTTGTGATCCAACTTATCAAGTTGTTTTGTCCTGTGGTGATTACTCAGCTCATGGCTATTCTGAAAAGCTCTTAGAAGAGAATCCAACCAGGCATATTACAACCTTATGAATTTAACAGTGTTCACATTATTTTTACATAATGCACATTTCCAGCATTTTTGTTTTAATTTGGGATTTCCGATATCCACAATTTTTCAGTTGATCTTACTACTCCCATTTACACCCTTAGATTATTCCCTGTTGCTCCATGATCTCTTGAGTCAATTAATCTCATAGGGACAATACAGCATTGAAACAGGCCCTTTGGTCCATCAATTATCCATATATCATGTCTTTTACTCTTAACTGTCCTTCTTCCATGTTTTCTTCATCTCTGTTTTCTGTATATCCTGATTCTACAACCAGCTGCGAACATTAATTAATATTTACGCTAACAATTAAAATTGCCAACTGGCATGTGTTTGGGATGCTTCATTGAGATAGGAAGTAGGCGGACTAGGCCACCTTGCCTCTCAAGCTTGCACCACTATTTAATAAGATCATGGCTTCTTTGATTCTCACCTCATCTCTGCAACCCCACCTAGCCCTGGTAACATTCTAGAGCATTTTGACTGGTCGCATTAAATTCTGTTGTGAAGGTGACAATGCACTGGATCGGAAAAAGCTGCAGAGGATTGTAAACTCATTCAGCTCTATCAAGGGCACTAGACTCCCCACCACCAGGATATCTTCAATAGTTGATACCTCAAGAAAGCAGCATCCATCATTAAGGACTCTCACAATCTAAGACATGCACTTTTCTCAATGCTACATCAGAGAGGAGGTTCAGGAACCTGAAAACACACACTCAATGTTTTATGAACATTTTCTTCCCCTCCACAATCAGATTTCTGACTGGATCATGAACCCATGTACAATAACTCAATTATTACTCTCTTTTGGAACTACTTATTTAATTTTTATATTTCTTATAACTTACAGTATTTTTATGTTTTGTGCTGCCACAAAACAACATAATTCACAAACTTCAGTGATAATAAACCTGATTTTGATTCTAACTTTTTACACTGTTTGGATACCAAGAATAATCAAAGACTCTCCTAAAACCCTTTGAGGAAATGTTCTAAATACTCATGACACGTTGGCTGTATTTTGTAACCTTGGTTCTGGAGTAGAAGTGAAGTATATTGAATACCTCCCCATTTCTCCTGTAGATTAACTCTATTCCAGTAAGAACCCTTTTGGAAGTGAACTGCAGCAACATTGATCGAGAAGACTGTTGGGATAATGACACAGCTTTATTCAACAGCAATATGCACTGGGATTGATCTGTCACGGATCTCTTGGCTAATATCACAGCTTGTATGTCATCATTTAGCAAAAGTAGAATGAAGATGAATTTCTGCAGGCATGCAAGTTGAGTACTATACTCCAAGTATGAGGTGTGCTTAACTGATAGACTTTTGTGAGGTTGTGAAAGGCCAGACACTGTCATTAATATTACTCTCTCTGTTTCTCTCAGAATTGATGTGGATGCTATCTTTTTGCTTCTAGATGGAGAAAAGTCACACAGATATTTAGGAAGCATGTCTCTGGACACTTGGAAATTGCAGCTGAAGAAGACATAATTAATTTCCCTGTGGCAGAGAGCAAAGAGACCACTGTGAACTTGTAATTGAAGTTTCTTCTCTTCCTCATCATAGAAATGCAACATCATCGTCACTGCTCCCAAGACCTTGTTCTTTCTCAGTTGTAGCATGATTTTTTCCACTTCTTAGGCTTCAGTGTATGTTGAATAGTTGACCATGGAATGCAGTCAAGGACAGTCATGTCAAAGACTGAGCAACTTTTAGGGTATCCTGCACAAAGACTCCCAAGTCCCTATGTATCTCCGCGTTTTGAATTCTCTCTCCATCTAAATAATAGTCTGCTTATTTATTTCTTCCACTAAAGTGCATGACTATACACTTTCCAACATTGTGTTTCATTTGCCACTTCTTTGCCCATTCCCCTAAACTATCTAAGTTTATCTGCAGGCTCTCTGTTTCCTCAACACTAACCTGCTCCTCCACCTATCTTTGTATCATCGGCAAGTTTAGCCGTAAATCCATTAATCCCATAGTCCAAATTATCGACATACAATGTAAACAGCAGCGGTCCCAACACCCACCTCTGTGGAACTCCACTGGTAACCAGCAGCCAGCCAGAATAGGATCCCTTTATTCCCACTCTCTGTTTTCTGCTGATCAACCAATGCTCCACTCATGCTAGTAATTTCCCTGTAATTCCCTGGGCTCTCATCTTGCTAAGCAGCCTCATGTGCAGCACCTTGTCAAAGGCCTTCTAGAAATCCAAGTACACCACATCTGCTACACCTCCTTTGTCTACCCTGCTTGTAATTTCTTCAAAACATTGCAATAGGTTAGTTAGGCAGGATTTTACTTTCAGGAAACCATGCTGGCTTTGGCCTATCTTGTCATGTGCCTCCAAGTATTCCATAATCTCATCCCTAACAATCGATTCCAACAACTTCCCAACCACTGATGTCAGGCTGACAGGTCTATAGTTTCCGTTCTGCTGTCTCCCACCCTTCTTAAATAGCGGAGTAACATTTGCAATTTTCCATTCATCCGGTACAATGCCAGGATCTATTGTTTCTTGAAAGATCATTGTTAATGCCTCCACAATCTCTCCAGCTACTTCCCTCAGAACCCAAGGGTGCATTCCATCAGATCCAGGAGATTTATCCACCCTCAGATCATTAAGCTTCCTGAGCACCTTCTCAGTTGTAATTTTCACTGCACATGCTTCACTTCCCTGACTTTCTTGAATATCCAGTATACTGCAGATGTCTTCCACTGTGAAGACTGATGCAAAATATGCATTTAGTTCCTCTGCTTTCTCTGCGTCTCTCATTACAGTATCTCCAGCATTATCTTCTGTTGGTCCTATATCTACCTTCAACTCTCTTTTACCCTTTATATACTTAAAAAAGCTTTTAGTATCTTCTTTGACATTAGTCACCAGCTTCCTTTCATAATTCATCTTCTCCTTACTAATGACATTCTTAGTTTCCTTCTGCAAATTTTTAAAAGCTTCCCAATTGTCTATCTTCCCACTAGCTTTGGCTTCCTTGTATGCCCTCTCTTTTGCTTTTACTTTGGCTCTGACTTCACTTGTCAGCACGGTAGTGTCCTTCTTCCATTTGAAATTTTTTTCTTATTTGGAATATATCCGTCTTGTACTTCCCTCACTTTTCACAGAAAGTCCAGCCATTGCTGCTTTGCTGTCCTTCCTGCTAGTGTCCCTTTCCAGTCAACCTTGGTCAGTTCCCCTCTCATGCCATTGTAATTTCCTTTGTTCCACTGAAATATTGACAGATTGGAATTTAGTTTCTCCTTCTCAAATTTCAAAGTGAACTCAATCATATCGTGATCACTGTTCCCTAAGGGTTCCTTAACCTTAAGCTCTCTTATCACCTCCAGATCATTGCACAACACCCAATCCAGCACAGCCCTGGTGGGCTCAACAACAAGCTGTTTTAAAAAGCCATCCCTTAAACATTTTACGAATTATCTCTCTTGAGGTCCAGTACTGGCCGGGTTTTCCCAATCCACTTTCATGTTAAAATCCTCAATGATTATCATAACATTGCCCTTCTGAAATGCCTTTTCTATCCCCTGTTGTAATTTGTAATCAATATCCTAGCTGCTAGTATGGAGGTCTGTATACAACTGCCATTAGGGTTCTTTTACCCTTGCCATTTCTTAACTCAACCCATAGAGACTCTACACCTTCTGATCCTATGTCATCCCTTTCTAAGGATTTAAAATAGGCATCTGTTAGTCTCGTGAGACCATGGATTTGCGCCTTGGAAGGTTTCCCGGGTGCAGGCCTGGGCAAGGTTGTATGGAAGACCGGCATTTGCTCATGCTGCAAGTCTCCCCATCCATGCCACCGATGTTGTCCAAGGGACGGACACCAGGGCCGATACAGCTTGGCACCGGTGTTGTTGTAGAGTAATGTGTGGTTAAGTGCCTTGCTCAAGGACACAACACGCTGTCTCAGATGAGGCTCGAACGAGCAACCTTCAGATCACTAGACCGATGCTTTAACCACTTGGCTGTGCGCCACTAATGATTTAATATTATTTCTTATACACAGGGCCATACCACCCCCTCTGCCTGTTAACCTGTCTTTTCCATACACTGTATATTCTTGGACATTCAGCTCCTAATGGCAGCCATCGTTTAGCCAAATTTCAGAGATGGCCACAATGTCATACTTGCCAATCCGTAGCTGAATTTCAAGATTGTCCATTTTATTTCTTATGCTGCGTGCATTCAAATATAACACTTACAGTCCAGTATTTGTTGCTTTCTGTTTTAACTGCACCATGCCTCCATTGACCTGTAAATCATCCCACTGGCTATGATTATGCCTCATCTCCCGCCTATCCTTTCTATAATCTCTGTTACACGCTATCTTTGATTTACTTCTGTTTCTCCCTCCCTCAGCCCTATGTATTAAGGCAATGGGTGGGGGGAAGGGCTGTGAGATTAGTGCAGGAAAATGGCACCAAGGTAAAGCATCAGCTATAAATTTATTGAACAGTGGAGCAAATATGCAAAGTCTTGACTTGAAATGCCAGTCATCCTTCTGCCTATGCAGATTCTGAGTGACTCATTAAGTACCTGCAGCAGTTTGTTTTTTGCCTAAGATACCCAATTCTTGTGTGTGGCGAGGAAACTTGGTTCTGCTTCCATTTCTTCTGCACTTATGTTTAAAGTGTTTCTTCTAGTAAAGCTTGATTGCCTCTCTGCTCCATTGAGTAGAGTCTCATTATAGCCTTGCACTTTGCCTGTTCGTACTGTATTTTCTCTGTAACCGTAACATTATATTCTGCATTTTGTTATCACTGTCCCTTGTTCTACCTCAATGTGGTGAAATAATCTGTATGAATGGCTTGCAAAGCAGCGTTTTTCACTGTACCTTGGTATATGTGAGAATAATAAAACAATTACCTCTTGTCATGAAGAAGGCATGCCACGGCTTTACTTCATTAGGAGTTTGAGGAAATCTCAAAGACTCACAAATTTCTAGATGCACAAAGCATTCTGACTGGTTGCAGAATAGCCTAGAATGGAGGCTCCAATATACATGATTGAAAGAGGCTGCTGAGGGTCGTGGACTCGGACAGCTCCATCTGGGCACAACCCTCCCCACCATCGGAGATCTCAGGAAGACGCCTTCCATCATTAAGGATCCTCACAACCTGCAGCATGCCCTCTGCTCATTACTATCAACACTAAGGAGGTACACCCACATTTATATTTAAGGAGCAGTTTCTTCCCTTGGCCATCAGATTTGTGAACGGTCCGTGAACCTATGAGTGCTATCTCGCTATTCTTCTTTTGCATTATTTATTTTGTAATTGATAGTAATTTTAATGTGAAGAAATACTGTATACTATTCCGAGAGCGACGTATTTCATGAAATACATTGGTTCATGGTAATAAACCTGAACCAGCCGGGTAGCAGGATGGAACTCGCATTGTTTTGGGCAATGATCTGATCTTTACGGAGAAAGTGTTGCTATCTACCCACGAAGGGTGGCAACCCTCCCCAGCACAGCGCCGACGCGCGCGAGCGCCTCTCCCGTGGGGCGTCGGGCTGCCGCACCTGCGCGCTGACTCCGAGTGCGCGAAGCCCCGCCTCCCGCCGGGCCCAAGCCGCCGCAAAGTGGACGAGGCGGGTGGTGGATCGGCTCCGCGGGAGATGGGCGACGCAGCCCCCAGGAAGGGGTTGCTATAAATTAGGTGAGGCGCCGGGGGTAAATGTCTGGGGAGGGGAAAGAATGAGATAAAATAGAATGGCGCGGTGATCTCCTGTGCGAAGCACAGGATGAGGCCTGGCGGGGAGGGTCGCACGGACACTGGCCCCGTTTTCACGAAGAGCAGCTGGGTGGGGGGGTCGGGAAGAGCCCTTGTACGGACGCTACCAGCAGCATGGCGGCAGCTGGATTTCTCCCTCACACGCCCCGGTACAGCTTCACATCACATCACTAAACAATTCGAATTGAGTCACTTGGCTCCGTGTAGCCTCTTCACCATTATACCCCCAATGTCCCGTTAAAGATCACTTCCATCATCATCCTTCCCAGCCACGAGATGTGCCGTCCCCCTCCCTCCGCGCGACCCCCCCCCGGTCCCCCCTCCCTCCGCGCGACCCCCCCCCGGTCCCCCCTCCCTCCGCGCGACCCCCCCGGTCCCCCCTCCCTCCGCGCGAACCCCCCCCCCCGGTCCCCCCTCCCTCCGCACGACCCCCCCTCCCTCCGCGCGACCCCCCCCCGGTCCCCCCTCCCTCCGCGCGACCCCCCCCCGGTCCCCCCTCCCGCCGCGCGACCCCCCCCCCCGGTCCCCCCTCCCTCCGCGCAAACCCCCCCCCGGTCCCCCCTCCCTCCGCGCGAACCCCCCCGGTCCCCCCTCCCTCCGCGCGACCCCCCCCGGTCCCCCCTCCTTCCGCGCGACCCCCCCCCCCGGTCCCCCCTCCTTCCGCGCGACCCCCCCCCCCGGTCCCCCCTCCTTCCGCGCGACCCCCCCCGTCCCCCCTCCTTCCGCGCGACCCCCCCCCCCGGTCCCCCCTCCTTCCGCGCGACCCCCCCCCCCGGTCCCCCCTCCTTCCGCGCGACCCCCCCCCCGGTCCCCCCTCCTTCCACGCGAACCCCCCCCCCCCGGTCCCCCCTCCTTCCGCGCGAACCCCCCCCCCGGTCCCCCCTCCCTCCGCGCGACCCCCCCCCCCCCGGTCCCCCCTCCCTCCGCGCGACCCCCCCCCCCCGGTCCCCTTCCCTCCGCGCGACCCCCCCCCCCCCGGTCCCCCCTCCTTCCGCGCGACCCCCCCCCCCCCCCGGTCCCCCCTCCTTCCGCGCGACCCCCCCCCCCACGGTCCCACCTCCTTCTGCGCGACCCCCCCCCCCCCGGTCCCCCCTCCCCTCCCCCCCCTGGTCCCCCCTCCTCTCCCCCCCCCCCGGTCCCCCCTCCTTCTGCGCGACCCATCCCCCGTCCCCCCTCCTTCCGCGCGACACCCCCGTTCCCCTCCCCCTGTGCGACCCTCCCCCATCCCTCTACCTCTCTTTGACACCCCTCTTTCCACTGGCCCTCCCTCACTCTGCACGTCGTTCCTCCCCGCCCCCGTTCCCCCTCCCTCCATGTGACCCTGCTGCCCCCCCCCCCACACAACCTCTTTCCACACTGCTCACCCTTCCCCTGCGCAACCCCACACAGGTCACCATTCTCTCCATGTGACCCCCACCATACCCCTATAAGCAAACCCACCCGGGTCTGTCCTCCCTCTGTGTGACCCCCCCACCCAGTCCCCCCCCCCCTGCATGACCCCCCTGGTCCCCCTGCTTCTGCACGATCTCCTAGTTACCCTTGAGAAGGTGCTGGTGAATTTCTGCCTTCAACCTGTATTGTCCATCTGGGAAAGGTACACTTGTCTAAGGAGTTCCAGGATTTAGAATGAGCAGCTGTTAAGGAATTTAATCTTTTATCACACAGTTTTGTTAAAAGGCCTTCATGATATATTGTGAATTTGGAACAACCTGCCAAGGAGTGCAGTTTATAGCAAATTGGCAAACATTGGCAGTGGATTAATTAACAATCACTACTGCGAAGCTTCTTCCGGTGATACCTACACTGAAGAAGTTTAAATCTTCTCCTTGACTGGAATTCAGTGAAACTATCTCTCACTGCTCCCCATCTCTTACTAGCTCTCCTTTCAGTTAGTCCTGACGAGGGGTCTCGGCCGGAAACGTCGACTGTACCTCTTCCTATAGATGCTGCCTGGCCTGCTGCATTCACCAGCAACTTTGATGTGTGTTGCTTGAATTTCCAGCATCTGCAGATTTCTTCGTGTTTGCGTTTTTAATCAGGAACAATTGTGATTCCTATGGCATGGGTATTTTACTGCGCAATGCAACTTCACTATTGAAGTTGACTTTAGCAGACACCTTGTAAGAGATTCTACCTTTTCAATGTCTATGCTGTCTTTCTTCCAGCAGTTCTTATTGCTGTTGCTCACCTCATGGCCAAGTGTTCTGAGTGGCAACTTTTGTTTAAATGCACCTGACAGCAAACTTCACACTACGTTTGGATTTACTAGTTAAGAAGGTTAAAGATGTCAGCTGTATGTTAACTCCAGCTGCTCTACAGATGGAGCTGTGCACCTAGACGAGCAGATAAAGCAGTTCATTCAGGATAAACTTATATTTGTGCCCCAAATGCTGATGGTCAGATTTATTGATGTCATTGCTGTTGCCCTTCTGATCACCTGTACCCTCGCTTTTCTTTATTTCCCTTATGCACTGGTGCAATGCATTGAAGGTGAACATTGACATTCTTCCTCAGAGCTGTTGAGACAACAAGAGTCAAGTGGATGTCAGCTGACTCTGGAATACCATGCAGAGTCTTTTGCTACTGCAGTTAATGGGACTTGACATCAAGAAGGAACTCCAAAGCAAAATAATGGACTAGCAAGCTTCTCTTTTTGCTTTGGACTCCATGATAATCAGTGATTGATCCTTGGAGCAAGATGAAATGTGCTCAGTTTCTCCTTCCAAGAAGGTCTGTAATTAGTAGCCTCAAGGAAGAGGATGGCTTAGTTAAGCCCCTTGTAGCCAGAAATATTAAGTATCTCTAAATATGTTTGTAGAAGGCCATGTAGTTTGAGGGTCACAGACTGCACACTGACACAAACCTTCCCATCCTTCATCTGAAGTTTTAGTTGCATATACGGTACAGTAAGTGCCCTCAGAAAAAGGCCAACATCCTGTGAACTCAAATGATTCTAAACTATGGGCTTAGTTTGCAAAATGTTAATGAGAAATAAGGTGACTGTTCGACAGTAACATAGTTGTTTAAAAGAAAAACTTCTGAAATTTGGAAATAAAGGAAGTCCATTTCTCAATTTGAGTATTTACCAACTTTTTACTTATTTACTGTACCAATAATTAGCCCATGACTTAGTACAACTTTCTGTCTACAGATATCATTGCCTTAAGCTGTATAATGTAACCAGTGGACTAACTTGGTGAATGCCCCCAAAATAAATTTCCTCATTGCTGTATTTCCAGCAATATTTGAGAAAAGTAGTTGCTTCCTGATTATTTATACTTTTAAATAGAATTTTAAAATTTCTTCAGTCATCAAAGATATTTGTTGAAAGCTAATTTCTAAGAACATAAAATCATTTTGCTGTCAACTAATGTCATACTTTTATCATCTTTGTTGTGAAAAATGGGTAGTTGGTGTAAATTTATTTGGTAATCTATAGTACACTGAAAATTTATGGAATATTTCCACACAGATTCAACACATCAAGCTCTTGCCAGCTTTCTGCACGAACATTCCTTTTCCCCATTTTCCCCCTGTAAGTTTGAATCTATATCCAGTGTTTACCTAATTGTCTTTTGAAAGTGATGACCATCAACAGATCACTTGCAATACCAGAGAAAACAACACACTGGACCATTGCTACACCACCATCAAGAATGCCTACTGTGCTATTCTACGCCCTCACTTCGGGAAGTCTGATCATCTAGCTGTACTTCTACTCCCTAAGCACAGGCAGAGACTGAAGACTGCAGCACCAGCAGTGAGGACCAAGAAGGTTTGGACAAAGGAAGCACAGGAGCACCTATAGCAGGGGGTCCCCAACCTTTTTTGCACCGTGGACCGGTTTAATATTGACAATATTCTTGTGGACCGGCTGACTGGGGTGGGTGTTCAAGTAGGGTTAAACTTGCCTCAACATGTCTTTTACAGTTAGGGTTGCCAACTTTCTCACTCCCAAATAAGGGACAAAATTAGCAGTCAAATCCCAGGACATTTTATCCCGGGAAAAGACTACCATGACCATGAAGCCTTGCGCGGGCACCTGTGTGCGCATGCGCGTACGTGCCGATTTTTTCCACCCACAAATCAGTTTTGTCTTCATCTTCCCGACTATACATATAACCATATAATAATTACAGCATGGAAACAGGCCATCTCGGCCCTTCTAGTCCGTGCCGAACTCCTCCTCTCACCTAGTCCCACTGACCTGCACTCGGTCCATAACCCTCCATTCCTTTCCTGTCCATATATCTATCCAAATTAACTTCAAATGACAACATCGAACGTGCCTCAACCACTTCTGCTGGAAGTTCGTTCCCCACAGCCACCACTCTCTGAGTAAAGAAGTTCCCCCTCATGTTACCCCTAAACTTTTGCCCTTTAACTCTCCACTCATGTCCTCTTGTTTGAATCTCCCCCACTCTCAATGGAAAAAGCCTATCCACATCAACTCTTATCAATTCCCCTCATAATTTTAAACACCTCTATCAAGTCCCCTCTCAACCTTCTACGCTCCAAAGAATAAAGACCTAACTTGTTTAACCTTTCTCTGTAACTTAGGAGATGAAACCCAGGCAACATTTTAGTAAACCTCCTCTGTACTCTCTCAATTTTATTGACATCTTTCCTATAATTTGGTGACCAGAACTGTACACAATACTTCAAATTTGGCCTTACCAATGCCTTATACAATTTCATAGTCATACTTTATTGATCCCGGGGGATCAATATTACATCCCATTCCTATACTCAGTGCCCTGATTAATAAAGGCCAGCATACCAAAAGCTTTCTTCACCACCCTATCCACATGAGATTCCACCTTCAGGGAACTATGCACCATTATTCCTAGATCCCTCTGTCCTACAGCACTCTTCAATGCCCTACCATTTACCATGTATGTCCTATTTTTATTAGTCCTACCAAAATGTAGCACCTCACATTTTTCAGCATTAAACTCCATCTGCCATCTTTCAGCCCACTCTTCTAACTGGCCTAAATCTCTCTGCAAGCTTTGAAAACCTACTTCATTATCCACAACACCACCTATCTTAGCATCATCTGCATACTTACTAATCCAATTTACCACCCCATCATCCAGATCATTAATATATATGACAAACAACATTGGACCCAGTACAGATCCTAGAGGCACACCGCTACACACTGTCCTACAATCTGACACACAGTTATCCACCACTATTCTCTGGCGTCTCCCATCCAGCCACTGCTGAATCCACTTTGATATTAATGCCTAACGATTGAACCTTCCTAACTAACCTTCCGTGTGGAACCTTGTCAAAGGCCTTACTGAAGTCCATATAGACACCGTCCACCGCTTTACCCTCGTCAACTTTCCTAGTAACCTCATCAAAAAATTCAATAAGATGTGTCAAACATGACCTTCCACGCACAAATCCACGTTGACTGTTCCTAATCAGACCCTGTCTATCCAGATAATTATATATACCATCTCTAAGAATACTTTCCATCGATTTACCCACCACTGACGTCAAACTCACAGGCCGATAATTGCTAAGTTTACTCTAAGAACCCTTTTTAAACAATGGAACCACATGAGCAATACGCCAATCCTCCGGCACCATCCCCGTTTCTAATGACATTTGAAATATTTCTGTCAAAGCCCCTGCTATTTCCACACTAACTTCCCTCAAGGTCCTAGAGAACATCTTGTCCAGACCCAGAGAGTTATCCTCTTTTATGTTCCTTAAAAGCGCCAGAACTTCCTCTTCTTTAATTGTCATACTTTCCATAACTACCCTTCTTGTTTCCTTTACCTTACACAATTCAATATCCTTCTCCTTAGTGAATACCGAAGAAAAGAAATTGTTCAAAATCTTCCCCATCTCTTTTGGCTCCGCACATAGCCGTCCACTCTGATTCTCTAAGGGACCAATTTTATCCCTCGCTATCCTTTTGCTATTTATATAACAGTAGAAACCCTTTGGATTTATCTTCACCTTACTTGCTAAAGCTGCCTCGTATCTTCTTTTAGCTTTTCTAATTTCTTTCTTAAGATTCTTTTTACATTCTTTATATTCCTTGAGCACCTATATTTATTATATTCCTTGATGCCTATATTTATTGTAAATCCCTCTCTTTTTCCCAACCAAGTTTCCTACATCCCTTGAAAACCATAGCTCCCTCAAACTTTTAACCTTTCCTTTCAACCTAACAGGAACATAAGGATCCTATACCCTCAAAATTTCACCTTTAAATGACCTCCATTTCTCTATTACATCCTTCCCATAAAACAAATTGTCCTAATCCACTCCTTCTAAATCCTTTCGCATCTCCTCAAAGTTAGCCTTTCTCCAATCAAAAATCTCAACCCTGGGTCCGGTCCTATCCTTCTCCATAATTATATTGAAACTAATGTTATTGTGATCACTGGACTGGAAGTGCTCCCCAACACATACCTCTGTCACCTGCCCTATCTCATTCCCTAACAGGAGATCCAACACTGCCCATTCTCTAGTTGGTACCTCTATGTTTGCTGCAACAAACTATCTTGCACACATTTGACAAAATCCAAACCATCCAGCCCTTTTACAGAATGGGCTCCCCAGTCTATGTGTGGAAAATTAAAATCTCCCACAATCACAACCTTGTGCTTACTACAAATATTTGCTATCTCCTTACAAATTTGCTCCTCTAGTTCTCGGTCCCCATTAGTTGGTCTATAATACACCCCTATAAGCGTCACTACATCTCTCCTATCCTCAGTTCCACCCAAATAGCCTCCCTGGACGAGTCCACTAATCTAACCTGCCAGTGGACCGCTGTTATATTTTCTCTGACAAGCAATGCTACACCTCCCGCTCTTGCCCCTCCTATTCTATCACACCTGAAGCAACGAAATCCTGGAATATTTAGTTGCCAATCGTACTCCTCCTGCAACCACATTTCACTAATAGCTACAACATCATATTTCCAGGTATCGATCCATGCTCTAAGCTCATCCACCTTTCTTACAATGCTCCTAGCATTAAAATAGATGCCTTTGAGAAACTCTCCACCTCTTACTCTCTGTTTATCCTTAATGGAGCAAACAACTTTGCTATCTTTTTCTTTCTTGCCCCCTACATCTTTGGTCTGAGTGCTCCTGATCTCTGTCCCCTGCCTATCCTCCCTCACACACTGTCTACTAGCTTTCTCTATTTGTGAACTAACCTCCTCTCTCCTAGTCTCTTTAATTTGATACCCACCCCCCAACCATTCTAGTAGTACATAAGTTATTTCTACTTTATATAGGCTGTGTATTTATCATATCATTCCTGCATTTACTATATGTTAGTGTTATTTATTTTCGGTTTTATGTGTTATTTGGTATGATTTGTTAGGTTATTTTTTGGGTCTGAGAACGCTCAAAAATTTTTCCCATATAAATTATGGTAATTGCTTCTTCGCTTTACGCCATTTCGGCACGAAAGGTTTCATAGGAATGCTCTACCTTAGCTGGGGAAGTACGGGAGAAGGGCGGTCCTGTATGGGACAAACCAATTTAGTCCAATATACGGGATATCCCAGCAAATATGGAGCAGTTGGCAACCCTGTGTTCAAGTTCAACAGTGTGTAACAGGGAATGAGGAAAGGTGCAGCTGACTCATACTGTTTCCTCACGGCCCGGTAGCACATGCTTTGCAGCCCGGTGGTTGGGGACCACTGACCTATAGGATGGCTTTGAATTGGTGGACTGGACTGTTTTCAGGGATTCATCTTTGAATCTGGATGAGTATGCTGCAGTTGTTACCGACTTCATTAAAACTTGTGTGGATGAGTGTGTGCCTACAAAGACTTACTGTACATTCCCAAACCAAAAGCTGTGGATGACTACTACGTCGACTCAGGCCTAGGGTGCCGTCGTCAGGCACAATGACGGACTCTCCACTTCTCTCTCTCCCTCATCAGTATGTTCAGTTCATCTACATTAACCGCGCTGCTATCTTCTAGGAGAGTGTTGACCATAGTCTGGGGCGGGCGCCCAGGGTTCATCCTCCTGTGCTTGGGCTCCCATATGAGGACGTGGCGTAGACAGTGCCCTGCTAGTTGCAGTCTTCTCGCCTCGATTTTAGTGGTGAGCATCAAAGTTCGTCGTGCTGTTGCCAACGCACGTCAAGAGCCGTCCCGAGCATTCGTGTATAGCAACCATTTAGAGACTTTCGCATAGTCTTGGTGAGTGTCCATGTCTTGCATCCGTATGTGAGAATGGACTCTTATGACTGCTATGAAAATCCTCTTTTTAAGCCCTCTGGTCAGGTACGACTTCCAGATTTCCTTCATGTTGTTCATAGCTCTCCACGCCAGCGCCTTCCGTATCTTTATGTCCTTCTCCAAACTCATCATTCTTGACCCGAGGTACTTGTAGTCAAAGACTTTCTTAATGGCATCATTCTTTACGGTCTTGAGAGTACCTTCGTCGCAGTTAAACACCATGTACTCTGTCTTTTTAGCGCTTAGGTGAAGTCCAACTTTATTGCACACAATTTCCACTTCTGTCAGTAGCTGCTGTGCTTCCTCCATCTGGTCAGAGAGCAGGACTATGTCATCTGCAAAATCTAGATCTGTGAGCATAACTGGTCTGACCCTTTTGGTTTGCCCTGGTTTTATGGTAAAACCAAGCTTGTCATGATCTTTGGTAGCTTGTTGCAGAGCGTAATCAAGGACGATTATAAAGATGTAGGGTGCCAGAGTGTCTCCTTGCAGCACACCAGCTAGGAGCTCAAACACTGCTGTTTCTCCATCTGGTGATACAACTTTTGCCATGGTTTTGGTATAGCTGGACTCTATTGCTCTCAGTAGAAGGTCTGGCACTCCGTAAGCTTTCAGGGTCTTCAACATTTTACCTCGGTGAATGGAGTCAAAAGCTTTGTGAAAATCAATGTAAGTAAGCACGGCTAGTAGGTTGCTCTTCTTGACTTCCTCAATGATCCTATGGAGAGCAAGTATTTGCATTACTGTTGTGCACTTCTGCCGAAAACCATTCTGATTGAATCTTAGCTTAGGATCAATGGCGGTGCGAATCCTGTTCAAGATCCTCTGATTGTATAGCTTTGCTAAGATGCAGGTCAAGCTGATACCGCGGAAGTTATCTGTCTTCGTGAGGGATCGAGACTTGGGGACTGGGATAATGTTTGAGAGTGACCACTGTTCTGGTTTGTCGCCTTTCACCAGTACTGTCTTACATATGTCCAACAAGATGTTGTCCAGGTCGCAGTTCTTCAGGACATCTGGTGGTATCCCATCTGGTCCAGTGCTCCTGCCCTGTTTGAGTGCATATTTGGCCTTCTTCAGTTCCTCAATGGTGAAGGGGCTGTCATCGATGTCGACTTGTGTTAGTATCGTGGGTATGTCCTCTTCTTCTTCTGTGATCGTTGGAGGGCTTCCCAGCAGGTTCTTAAAGTGGGTAAACCATGTCTGGACACGGTCCTCTGTTGTTTTACCACTTATATGACCTGATGGGGACTTCTTCCGTCTACTGATTTCATTGACTGGGCACCATGTTTCTCCATGCTGCATGTCTTCATTAGCAGCCTATATCTCTCTAATCCTCTCAGCTAGTTCCTCTTCTTCAGTTGGTCATAGGTGGCAAAGAGATTCTTCTTTGCTGTCTTGATCTTGTCTCAGCTCTCCTGTTTTGCTCCTAAGTTCGGCATGACAAGCATTGACCACACCTCTTGCTGCGACGATGTCAGGATGTTTGGAGATCCAGGTCTTCTTGATTCGCTTCATAGTAGGCAAACTCTTTGTTGCATCTGTGTGTGCGTCTATGAGCCGTTGATAGCGGTCGGTGGCAGTCTCTTCCTCCCCCCTTTCCAGTGGGCCGAAGCAATTTCTCACCTCCACTATGTACTGGGCTTGAAGAATAGGTTGTGAGGAGAATGCCTCCAGTCTACCTTCTCCTTGGGACCTGTGGCTTTGGGTTGCCGCAGGCTCAGTCTCACTTGCATTGACACTACTCTGTGGTCAGAACTGACCGAGTTGAAGGTGCTGTAGGCTTCTGTGTTGATCACACAATTACGCAATTTTGTTCTTATTAGGATGTAGTCGAGCTGTTTCCTGTAGATGGAGGCACTGTTTTCGTATGTCCACAGTTTACCAGCTCGCTTCTTGAATTGTGTGTTGGCGGCAATGAGACTGTGTTCCTGGATGAAATCAATTAGATAGTCCTGACGAAGGGTCTCGGCCTGAAACGTCGACTGCACCTCTTCCTAGAGATGCTGCCTGGCCTGCTGCGTTCACCAGCAACTTTTATGTGTGTTGCTTGAATTTCCAGCATCTGCAGAATTCCTGTTGTTTTCAATTAGATATTGTCCATTTCTGTTGGTAAAGTCTTGGTATGAGTATGGAACATCTTCCAGTCCGACCTGGGCATTAAAGTCGCCGAGCACAGCCAGGAAGTTATGTGCCGGTATTGAAGTGACAGCTTCATGAAGTTTACTGTGGAAGGCCTCCACCTCCTCCTCGCTGCAGTTGTACGGGGAGTAACAGATGATGACAGAGGTTGCTGGGTTTCCGTCAAATTCCGCAATAAGGATTCTGTCACTGACTATGCCCCTCAGTGCCTTCTTCGCCTTGCAGCTCAACATCAGCCCTACTCCTCCTTGTGCTGACATCGTCGTCGGCTGTCTCCATGCGGACGAGGTGATGAGGTGCATCCTCTCTACCTCTGTGAACCTTATCTCTTCGTCAGGGTGTACGCAACGGTGTTTTTGGATCCCCAGGATGGAGATCTCGTAGCTGCTTGCCTGTGATGCCAACTCTGTGCATCGAGGCAAGAGGCGGATGGTGTTTGCGTTGAAGGTTGAGATGATCGTTTTTACCTTACAGCGCAAAAGAGGCGCAGTTCGCTCGGCCCCCCTGTCGGACTCAACCCTCCCTGTGGGGTTTGAGGTTGCATTGTCATACTGCCTGTCTCGGCCAGGGTCTGGGTGTTCCGCAGAGTTCCTGAGCACTCCCGGCTCTGGAAGTATAGGGTTTGTTGGCTTGTCTGTCATCATAATGCCTTACATAATGCTGTGGATGAACCAGGAGGTAACGTCGTCTGCTGAAGACTAGATCTGTTTTATTCAAGTCTGGCAACCCAGACCTGTACCAGAAAACCAGGTATAATTTGTGGAGGGCTATTTCAAGGGCAAAGAGACAATTTCAAATGAGGTTGGAAGAGATATCAGATGCACGGCAACTCTGGCAGGGTCTGCAAGACATTGCTTCCTACAAAGCGAAACCCAATAGTATGAATGGCAGCGATGCTTCACTACACCTTCTATGCACACTTTGAAAGGGAGAACACAGCTACAGCTGTGAAGATCCCTGCTGCACCTGATGACCCTGTGATCTCTGTCTCAGAAGCCGATGTTAGACTGTCTTTAAAGAGAGTGAACCCTCGCAAGGCGGGAGGTCCCGATGGAGTACCTGGTAAGGCTCTGAAAACCTGTGCCGACCAACTAGCGGGAGTACTCAAGGACATTTTCAACCTTCCACTTGCTTCAAAAAGACAACAATTATACCAGTGCCTAAGAAAAATAATGTGGTCTGCCTTAATGACCATTGCCCGGTAGCACTCACATCGACAGTGATGAAATGCTTTGAGAAGTTGGTTATAACTAGACTGAACTGCTGCCTCAGCAAGGACCTGGACCCATTGCAATTTGCCTATCACCACAATAGGTCAATGGCAGATGCAATCTCAGTGGCTGTCCACACTTTAGACCACCTGGACAACACAAAGACCTACGTCAGGATGCTTTTCATTAACTATAGCTCAGCATTTAATACCATCATTCCCAAAATCCTGATTGAGAAGTTGCAGAACCTGGACCTCTGTACCTCCCTCTGCAATTGGATCCTCAGTTTCCTAACCGGAAGACCATAGTCTGTGCGGATTGGTGATAACATATCCTCCTCGCTGACAATCAACACTGGCGCACTTCAAAGGTGTGTGCTTAGCCCACTGTTCTACTCTTTATATACACGTGACTGTGTGGCTAGGCATAGCTCAAATACCATCTACAAATTTGCTGACGATACAACCATCGTTGGTAGAATCTCAGGTGGTGACGAGAGGGCGTACAGGAGTGAGATATGCCAACTAGTGGAGTGGTGCCGCAGCAACAACCTGGCACTCAACGTCAGTAAGACAAAAGAGCTGATTGTGGACTTCAGGAAAGGTAAGACGAAGGAGCACATACCAATCCTCATAGAGGGATCAGAAGTGGAGAGTGTGAACAGCTTCAAGTTCCTCAGTGTCAAGATCTCTGAGGAATTAATCTGGCCCCAACATATCGATGTAGTCATAAAGAAGGCAAGACATCAGCTGTACTTCATTAGGAATTTGAAGAGATTTGACATGTCAGCAAATGCACTCAAAAACTTCGATAGTTGTACTGTGGAGAGTATTCTGACAGGCCGCATCACTGTCTGGTATGGGGGGGGCTACTGCACAGGACCGAAAGAAGCTGCAGAATGTTGTTAGTCTAGTCAGCTCCATCTTGGGCACTAGCCTACAAAGTACCCAGGACATCTTTGGGGAGCAGTGTCTCAGAAAGGCAGCGTCCATTATTAAGGACCTCCAGCACCCAGGGCGTGCCCTTTTCTCACTGTTACCATCAGATAGGAGATACAGAAGCCTGAAGGCACACACTAGCGATTCAGGAACAGCTTCTTCCCCTCTACCATCCAATTCCTAAATGGACATTGAAGCTTTGGACACTACTTTTTTTTAATATACACTATTTCTGTTTTTTGCACATTTTAAAAAATCTATTCGATATACGTAATTGATATACTTGTTTATTATGTTTTATTTTATTTATTATTATTTTTTTTTCTCTCTGCTAGATTATGTATTGCATTGATCTGCTGCTGCTAAGTTAACAAATTTCACGTCCAGTGCTGGTGATAATAAACCTGATTGTAATTCTAATGAGTCTGCGTGCTTTTAGGCAGAGTACTCTAACACACTGTCATTTGCTTTGTGAAAAAGCTTTTCCACATTTTTTTTGGTTCTTTGCTGCTCACGTAATCTACACCTCCCTTTTATCCTCTGCCTACTTTCTTGATCATGTATATCTCATAAATTTTCTTGTTGCTTGGAGAAAGGGAGGATCTAAAAGGTTTGTTACATACTTTAATGAACTTTTATTTTTTTTTTAATTTGTTGAGATACAGCACAGAATAGGCCTTTCTGGCTCGTTGACCCGTGCCGCCCAAGCAACCCCTGATTGAACTCGGCCTAATCATGGGATAATTTACAACGACCAATTAACCTACCAACTAATTTTCGCAATCGGTACCTGCCTAAATGTAAATTGGAAAGAGAAAATGGTTTCTCTTTTCCAGATTGTCATATTGTAAACTTTTTTGGATTGTTATGGAATTGTTTTTGTTTAATACCTCTTGCATTCTCAGGTGTTATGGACAGGTAATGAAAGGGAGAAATTCCCAGGTGCAACAATGACTGAATGTTTCCTGCCACCAACGAGCAGTCCCAGTGAACACCGCAGGGCTGAGCATGGCAGTGGCCTAGCTCGTACTCCAAGCTCCGAGGAGATCAGTCCTACAAAATTCCCAGGACTGTATCGAACAGGTGAAGTTTCACCTCCTCATGAAGGCCTGCATGAGTCTGTTGATATAGTGTCTGACGACGAAAAGGAGCACACAAAGAAAAAAGGCAAATTTAAAAAGAAAGAAAAAAGAAGTAAGTATTGTTCACCAAAGATCATGATATGTTTACTTTGACCATAAAAATGCACCAGGACTGTTACTATGATTTAACTGATCGTGTGAGGAAAGTAGTGGATGGACAGGAGGGGTAAACTGATCTTTTTAATCCCTGGATCCTGATTTTTTTTTTTACTCCACTCAAAAAATTGACTGTGAAGTTTGTGTGTTTAGTTCTCAGTCCAGCTGCTAATGGGTTTGAACCTACAATATAAACTGACTTCATTATTAGATATCTCACTCAGGCTGAAGTCTCCACTCTACAGTTTGTTCTGAAATGGAAAACATTTGATTTCTCAATACTAATATTCTCATCTTGGTGAGCAGAAACAATATGAGCCATAATTTGCAAATGGTAAATTATTGTAGTTATACTATATTCAATAATAGAAAGGTATTTTTGGGTGATGAGAAACTGGTAAAAATTGGTGTACAGAAGAATATTGATGTGTATGCAGATAGAGCAAGTGATTAAGAGGCAAATGACTATCATTATTGCAAAGTGATTGGCATACAGGAGCGAGGAAAGCTTCCTGTGATTCCACATGACTTTAAGTCCGCATCTGATGTACTGTGTATAGTTTTGCTCTCTATTTAAAGACGTGCTTGTCTTGGAACTAGTGTAATGTTGAATCAGTAGATTAGTTCATTGGATGTGATCATCTTCTGGAGATTGAACAGAGATAGTCTGTCTATACAGCACTCTAGAGTTTGACATGTTGAAACCTAATTTTTTTTTTTGAAGGATAAATGGTCAACCTAGAACTTTTGGGCTATAGGCTCAAGATAATAAATTGTCCATTTAGAATTGATATTAAACAGGACAACTCCTTTTAAATTTTTGGCATTGTACAGTTCAGAGAACAATGGGTAATCTGCCAGAGAGTATATTCAAGATTAATATTGATAGAATTTTGGGGACATGAGGAATTCCAAGGAGTGGGAATCAGTTAGGAAAGTGGATTTAAGGCAATCACCATACTTTTATCGAGTTATGACGGAGGTTTAAGAATTCTTGCATTTTGCATGAATGATTCATGATATAGTTTTAAGAAGTTGTGTCCTGGAGAGGTCTGAGAAGGTGGCAGATTATAAAACAAAAACAACATGGACCTTATTTTCCTTTCTTTTTACATAGCTGAGGGGTATGCAGCCTTCCAAGAGGACAGCTCAGGTGATGAAGCAGAGAGCCCATCAAAGATGAAAAGACCAAAGGGTATCCATGTCTTCAAAAAGCCTAGTTTCTCCAAGAAGAAAGAAAAAGATTTTAAGATCAAAGAAAAGCCAAAGGAAGAAAAGCACAAAGAGGAAAAGCATAAAGAGGACAAACACAAGGAGAAAAAGTCCAAAGATATAACTGCAGCAGATGTCGTTAAACAGTGGAAAGAGAAAAAGAAAAAGAAAAAACCTGTTCCGGAGCAGGAAGCAGTTCAGATGGATACTCCTTCTTCCTTCCGGCCTATCTTTGGTATTCCATTGGCTGAGGCTGCTGAGAGGACTATGCTATATGATGGGATCCAGCTACCAGCAGTTTTTCGTGAATGCATTGACTATATTGAAAATTATGGCATGAAAAGTGAAGGCATTTATAGGGTATCAGGTATGGTTTCAGCTTAGTTTGGGCTGTTCACTGTTTTTGTTGAAGAGAGCAATTATGCAAAATTAGAACTTGCTTCCAAAACCTTTTCATTGCACGAATTTTCTTGTTATGTAAGTTGAAACTATAAGGTTGATTAAATTTATGGTTTAAAATCAGTATCTGTTAGATCCATGCTTCCTCTAGATGTTCAGATGCTGATTGATTTACATTTGTAGTTAGTTACTCTGCATCAGCAATCATTTTTTTATCTGTTTTATCTTCACCCAAAAAAGTGTGATGATTTTGATGGAACCTAGCACTGGACAGCCCATTTGGCCCACAATGTTGTGCCAATCTTGATGCTAATTTATACTGCGTCCTCTTGTGTATCACCCATATCCATCCATTCCCTTCATATTTATCTTAAAGCCTCTTAAACTCCATCAAACTGCCTGCTTCAGCTACTACCCCTGCTAACCTCTTCCAGGCATATACAAATCTCTGCATAGAAGAAATTTGCCCCTCATGCAAAAAAAATGTTCTTCTAGCTATTGAACAAATCACTGATTATGGTCCCGTACAATCACTACAAAACTGTATTGAACAAACACTGATTGGATGAGCCAATATGTCCTCCAGTTAAACAAAGTGCAAACTGAAATATTTGTGTTTGGTGCCAAAATAGAGTGATTGAAAGTTAGTGCTCACTTACAGTCCTTGTTGTTACAGACCACAAACCAAGCCAGAATCCTTGGTGTTGTGATGGACTCTGAGTTAAATTTTAACTGCCACATTAAGACAATTGCAAAGTCAGCCTACTACCATCTTAAAAATATAGCGAGAGTTTAAAGGGCTTATAGTGCCTATAAGTATTTATCCCCTTTGGAAGTTTTCATGTTTTAATGATTTATAACATGGAATCACAGTGAATTTAATTTGGCTTTTTTGACACTGATCAACAGAAAAAGACTCTGTTCAAAGTGAAAACATCTCTACAAAGTGATCTAAATTACTTACAAATATAAAACAAAAAATTGATTGCCTAAGTTTTCGACAGTGGCTTTAACTTTGCCACTCTCCCATCTCAATCACTGGAGCTTGTAACTCTTCCAGAGTTGTCATAAGTCTCTTGGTGGCCTCCTGCACTAGTCCCCTTGCAAGGTCACTCAGTTTTTGAGGACGGCCTGCTCTAGGCATATTTACAGCTGTGCTATATGCTTTCCATTTCTTGATGATTGACTTAACTGTACTCCAGGGGATTCGGTGACTTGGAAATTTTCTTGTATCCATCTCCTGACTTGTGTTTTTCAATAACCTCTTTGCGGGGTTGCTTGGAGTGTTCTTTTGTCTTCATGGTGTAGTTTTTGCCAGGATAATGATTCACCAGCAGTTGGACCTTTCAGATATTTTTACTACAATCAATTGAAACACCTTGACTGCACATAGGTCTCCAAAAACATATCCATTTAACTAATTATGTGACTTCTAAAACCAATTGGCTACATCAGTGATGATTTGGTGTCACTTTAACATGAAGAATTTTTTTCTGTTGAAAAGCCAAATTATGTCAAAAAGCCAAATTATATCCACTGTGATTCAGTGTTGTAAAACAATAAAACAAAACTTCTAAGGGGGTGAATTCTTTTTTATAGGCACTGTATGTCTCAGCATGATCTGGAAAAGCTCATTCATGCTTTTATTTTTAGTAGGCTTCACTACTGTAATGGCATTTTCACAGGTCTGTAAAAAAAATCCCTCAGACAGCTGCAGCTCATTCAGTATGCTGCTGCTAGAGTCCTCACTAAGACCAAGAAAGTAGAACATATAACTCCAGTTCTCAGATCGCTACACTGCTTTCCAGTCCATCAGAGGATTGATTTTAAAATATTGCTACTGATTTATAAAGCACGGAATGGTCTATAGCCAAAATACATCTCCGATTTCTTGCTGCATTATGATCCTTCCCAAGCTCCCAGATTGTCTGGGGCAGATCTGCTTACCATCCCCAGAGTAAAAACCAAACATGTGAAGCAGCTTTTAGTTACTATTCTGTACATATCTGGAATAACCTTCCAGAGGATCAAGTCTGCCCCAACTTTAAGCTCTTTTAAATCGAGGCTTAAAACTTCTCTTTTCACTATAGCTTTTAATTAGCATCTCCTGCACTGTAACTTCTATTTATCATATCTATTTTTTTGTGTGATTTTATTCTCTTATATGTTGTCTGAAATCTGCTGTTTGATTTTTATATCTTGTTCTATGTAAAGTACTTAGAATTGCTTTGTGTTTGAGAAGTGCTATACAGATAAACTTGCTTGCTTGCTTACAGCACTGAATTACTAGCCATCAGTTGGCCAAGAATAAAATCTGATTTTTTTGGACTGATTTTCCAAATGGTGCGGTGTGATCTTAGGATGCAGGGAGTTCAACAGGGATCAGCAATGTGTGTTACATTCTTCCTAGGGTACATAGGGTAGTTCTAATTGAGACCATATTGAAGACATAGGTTTATTTAAATTAAACATTACGGTTTCTATTTGAGTCGTTAGGTTAGCATCTTAGTTATCTTGCATTGGAGGGTAAAACTAACCTGGGAAATGAAAATCTAAAATGGGGAAAAAAGCAAAGTCAAAGAAGCCAACTGAAATTCTGTAGTCTAAATATAGATTTTGACAATCAGTAATGTAGTATAAGGTACAAATTTAATTTCAGGTCAGTTTTTGAAACTGCTACCATTTGCGCCAGTGTATTGCCCATTTGGAGCTAGTCCATCTATTACAGGGGTTCTCAACCTATATTCTGCAAAGGACCCTTAACATTAACTGAGGGGTCTGTGGACCCCAGGTTGGAATTCAGGTTGCATTCTCAGGAATGAGAGTGCTAATGGAACCATCTGAAAGGAATTGAGCGTGATTCAGTGTGGAGCGTTGGCAATGTGCAGTGGCTGTCTGTGAAGGCAGTTAATGGGCTGTCTGGAGCAAATGGTGTGGATGGTAGCAATTTGCACAGTGACGATAGGTCATTGCTAGAGGTGGGCTGCTGCTGCTCCATTTGTAAACAGGCCGTCAGGATCTTAAGGTGATTACCCTGTTTTGTGCTGTTAAGAATTAAGTGATTCTGGCCTAGCTCTAAATTGTAGGTTTACAGAGTCTCCTAAGGTCTGCAAAATTAGAAACTTACAGTCATGTAACTGGATTTGGTTACACTGCTTAGCATCCAGGAAAAATTTGTATTGATATTCCATTTATTTTCCAATATGTAAAATTAATTTTCATTGAAATAATGAATATTCTGCTTTTTGTATTTACTCTCTGACTTAGGGACCAAATCAAAAGTAGATGAATTAAAAATTGTATATGATCGTGAAGAGTCTCCAAATTTGGATGATTATGATGCAAATACAGTGGCCAGCCTCTTGAAACAATACCTTCGTGAGTTGCCAGAAAATATTCTTACCAAGGAACTTTTGATGAAGTTTGAGGATGCGTGCGGGAAAGGCACAGACAGTGAAAAAGTCCAGGAGTGCCAGCGTCTGCTAAAAGAACTGCCTGCACCTAATTACCTTCTCTTTTCTTGGCTTATTATCCATATGAACCATGTCATTGAAAAAGAAAGTGAAACAAAAATGAACATCCAGAATATTTCTATTGTTCTTAGCCCTACTGTTCAGGTACTGTATGTGATCCAAGTTTATTTGTTAGTATAATTGTTATAGAATTTGCTGTAAATTAAGAAAATAGTAGTTCCATTTATTCAGTTAAACCTTTGCTTTTTCTTCCTCCATGATTTCTGTTTAGTTTCTCCAGTTTTGGGTCTATACCATATCTGCATGCAAACATAGGGTGAAGTTTAGATGAATGAGAGTTGGACTTATTCAAATACAAGGTCCTAGTGAGGCTTGACAGGGTAGATGCTAGGATGTTAGCACAAATGGAAGAGTCTCAAAATCATGACGTAACTACAAGGGCTTGTCATTTAAAGCTAAGTTATGTACAGGGGTTAGTGAATCTGTACAGTGGGTGTTGGAGGCAGGGTTAAGTATTTAAATATTTGACAGTGTGTGGAATAGAGGGTTATTGGGGGAATGGCACAGAAGAAAAGTTGAACTTAGTGTAGATCAGCCATGGCTGTATTAAATGGTGAGACAGGGTTGATGAGCCTGATGGCCCGCTGTTGCTCCCTTTTTCATGTATACGGTAAAAAGGAGGTCACTTAATTCATAATGAGGACAGTTTCTTTTTTGAGTTCAATTCTGGAGAAAGTGGCACTACTCAGCAACTTTATTTTAGGATTTACAGGTTTTACACTTGCAAATTTAAACCCTTGAATTCCATAGATTATGTGGAGTTCAAATTAAGCATAGTAGTCCACTCATGCATGTGAGAATGAATGCCCATGTTACTTTCACCAAAATCCAATAATTGTTGTCGGTCCAGTGGTGGCTTCAGTTTGTTTGTGGTTTAATAATGCATCTTTATCTCTACAACAAGGAATAAGAGAAATAAGTTAAATCTTGAGCTGCTCTCACTTGTCTGTATTTTGGAATGTTAAGATTAGATGGAATATCAAGGTTTGCAATGCTTTGGCTTGTTTATTTCTGTGTATCTTTACTCAACTGGTTGAGTATATGAGTTAAGTGGACATTGCCACCAGATATTCTCAGTGACTTGTCCTGAAACTTACTGTAAATGCTGATGGACTTCTTGGGTCTATTCAGATGACCAAGTGAAAAGTGCTTGAGTCATGATTTATCTTTAGTAAATTGTTGATTTTTGAGATTAGCTGCTGAACATTGTTTTTGAAATGAAGATACAAGGATAAGAGAGGTATGATAAAGTGCATAGGTAGAAACTGGATTGTCATGGACTAGATAGGCTGAATGGCCTGTTTCAGTGCTGTATTACTGTATGATTGAAAAAGTGTGATAGCTTTTGTGGTATAGAGAGTTCCCTTGAGAATCACCTTAAATTAGAAAAAGTACACATTGCATGATCTCTGGCCAACTAAGTAATTTTATTGTGTAGTTACTATGGTAGTGTGGGAAACTTGGCACTGATTTGATCAAAACATTTCTTGGTTATTCGAAAGAAATGTTGGTCAGGGACTAAGATTTGAGCACATCTTTTGGTGTATGTAATTATTTTAGTGAAGTATGGAATATATTTTTTAATTTTTTATTTTTATTTGGATAAGGAATTCACAAGTATCATGAACTTTTTTCACATGTATAACCTTTTACTTTTTTTATATGTATAAATCTATAATTATTTATACATTCCTAAGTACACATTAAGATGATATAAAAAGAAATTAGACACTTAAATAGATAATTATGTGCAGTTGAAATTCTACTCTATTAGGCTAAGTAATGATATTAGTTGTTAAGAAAAATAGTAATAATAGTGGATTAATAATAATTTCCATATATCTCTTCTGGACCATTTCTTTCTGGTCCAAAATATTGTCTGTAGGCCTATGTAACTACCGTTGTAGGTGTTTATATCCTAACTTGTTCATGTTTGCTCCTACCCCCAAACATAATTATCCAATCCCTATGTACTTATTTACTTAATTTTATTATTTTTTTATCCCTTTCCCAAATCTTTTCCTTTACTTGTGTTAATTCTCCATTTTCCAAAAAAAGGAAAAAAAAACAAAAACAGTAAACATTTAGACCAGGGGTGCTTACGTTAGCAATATTACTGTGTTGATGAGAAGAGTAGTATGAATCATTAGGAGAGTCATCTAAAGTCTGGTCACTTTGGGGTTATATATTCAATCCATTTATTCCAAATTTGATAAAATTCTTCTTTTTGAATTCTCAGAGAGTAAGTCATCTTTTCCATTTTAAATATTTCCAAGATAATTTTGTGCCAATCTTCTAATGTAGGTGGTATTGGATTTAGCCACTTTCTAGTGATTGATTTCTTACTTGCTGCTAAAAGGGCCTGCAGCAACTTTATATCTTTCTTCTGTTCAAGAAACAATACATGCCCCAAATAGAGCGTCTCAAAGTTCAGAGGTGTCTGGGTCTTAAGTACCTTAACTAATGTTCTATGAATACCTTTCCAATATAAAATAACTTAGGGCAATCCCAGAAAATATGGAAATGATTTGCCTCCTTGGAGCCGCACCTTCTCCAGCAAGTCACGTTTGTGTCTTTATATTTTTCCTGATATGGGGTCTTGAAGTATCTTATAATATTTTTCCAGCAATGTTCTCTCCAAGTCAAAGAGTTAGTCGAAGACCACTGAAAGCTGCATATTTTCCCCCAAGCCTCCTCTGAAAGTACCAACCTCGCTTCTTTCTCCCACTTCTCTTTAATATACAATGTGTTTACATTTTTAGCATGGGAGAGTGCATTATATAATCGAGAAACTGATTTACTTGGTATTGAACTGTAAGCCGAATTCAGAATCTTGAAAAATTCTAATTCTACTGTTGATAAGTCTGTATATCTACAACTCTGGTTAACATGGTGTCGTACTCGAAGGTACCTAAAAAAGTCATTGTGTTCTAGGCTATGTTTGTCCTGCAGGAATTGGAAACTTTGTAATACTCTTTTATGTATAAATGAGAGGTAGGTTGTAAGACCTTTCTTTATCCATAGTTCAAGTCTTTTATCTCCTCTGTTGGGAAGGAATTCGGTATCATATGCACACCATCTGAAAAGTTTTAACATGTTATTGATTCCACATGAATTAACCACCTTCTGCCATACTTTTAATGTAAGATTTATCCAGCTGTTTTTAAGGTTTTCCAATTGGGCCATCAATCCTTTGTCTGCTATTGAGGCCTGTAGAGGAAAACTGTCAACCAATCCAAATTCTATTCCCTTCCATCTAGCCTTATATTCTCTATTACACCAATATAACAGAGGGGTTATCTGTGAAGCATAAAAATAATTTCTCAAGCAAGGAAGTACCATACCTCCTCCTTCCTTCCCTAACTGTAAGGTGTTATATCGAATTCTAGGTTTCTTTCCTTGCCAGATAAAGCAGGAAATCCATTTGTCCCATTCCCTGAATTGATTATCATCCACCTCCACAGGTAAAGTCCGGAAAAGATAGAGTAACCGAGGGAGAATATTCATTTTTATGGTATTTATCCTTGAATTTAAACTTAAAAAGGGGATAAGATTCCATCTATGCATATCTGCTTTTATCTCTGAAATTAATGGCCCATAATTTACCTATGACAGCGTTGAAAGATCCTTCGGCAGGGTTATTCCTAAATATTTTAATGATTTAGCTTCCCACTTAAGATCATATGTATCCTGCAGTTTTTTGGATGGTATATAATTTAGGGACATAACCTGCGTTTTCTTTACATTTATTTATAACCTGTTATTTTCCCAAAGTCATTCAACAGTGTAAATAATCCTATAAATGATTTTTCTGGTTCACTCAGATAGAGTAAAACATCATCTGCGAATAACGCCACTATCTGTTCAATCCCTGCCACCTTGATACCTTTTACAATTTCACTCTGTCTTATTAGTTGGGCAAGCGGTTCAATGTATAGCGCAAAAAGGAGAGGAGAAATTGGGCATCCCTGTCTAGTGCCTCTCTCTAAAATAAAGGAGTCAGAGAGGTCCCCATTTATCTTATTTTGAGCTGTAGGGCTGTCATATAAAGTCTGGATTACTTTAATAAACTTTTCTTGAAAGCCGTATCTTCCTAACACTGTATAGGAATGCCCAACTAACTGAATCAAAAGCTTTCTAAGCGTCTAATCCCACTAACATTGTCCTTGTCCCGTTCTTAGTAACCTGTTCTAGTATGTGTAGAGTTCTCCTTATGTTGTCCTGTGTTTGTCTTTGTTGAATAAATCCAGTCTGGTCTAAGTGGATTAGGCCAGGTAAAAGCTTTTCCAATCTGTGTGCTAATATGTAAATAATTTGTAATCTAAATTAAGAACGCTAACTGGCCGATAATTACCACATTCTAGTTTATCCTTACCCTCTTTAGGAATAACAAATAATTGCTTCTCTCCAGGAAGGTGGAGTTTCTCCTCTCTGCAAGATCCAGTTAAAGGTGTTAAGTAGTAATGGGGCTAACTGTGACTTCAGCGATTTGTGGAATATATTTTCAATGTTAAAGGCACTTGTAAGATTTGTTGGATTAAGACTATGGAGAGTTTAGATTTGTAAGTATTACTGGATGAGATGAGATCTGTTTTTGTTAATGAGGAAGTTATTGAAAGAACGGGATATTATATGTGACCAAATCTGGGAAGTGTACTTTTTGTCGGGAAGGCCAGAAAGGAGAATTTTAGGATACTGAGTTTTGAGAGAGTTATTGCATATATTAGTTGATGGTATCAGGACAGAAATTAACTGTCCTGGACTGTCCCAAGCCCAGCTATGAAAGGAAGAGGGTTGAGCATGGGCTACAATCCCATCCTGTAAAAATCTAGAGCTACAGAAATGTGAACAAAAGCTCCAAAGACCTCATACCTGGGAGAGGAAGGATTTTCGAAGTTGGGCTACACCTGGGGGATAACTTGGACAGGCCCAGGACAGAGGAACCTGGCGAGCTGCTGTCGGTGGCCTATGCCCCAGTAGGTGTGATGGACTAAACAGAAATCAATCTCCTACTTGTAATCATAAACACAAGAGTTCTGCAGGTGCTGGAAATTTTAGCAACACACACATAATGTTGGAGGAACTCAGCAAGTCAGGCAGTATCTACGAAGGGGAATAAACAGTTGCAGTTTTGGGCTGAGACCTGACTAAGGTCTCGGCCCAAAACATTAACTGTTTGAGATTCAGATATATTTGTCGTATGTACATCAAAACATACAGTGAAATGCATCATTTGCATTAATAAACAACACATCCAAGTATGCACTGGGTGCAGCCCAGAAGTGTCATCTTACATTCTGGTGCCAACATAGTATGCCCACAATGTTCAATACAACACAGAGCAGCATGGTGGCAGCAACAACAGCAGCAAATCAACCCCCTTCACACATGCAGGCCTTCGACCCCAGGACAGACTGCCTCTAGGCCTCCAGACCTTGGCCCCAGACTTTCTGGCCTGCACTTCCAGACTTGCAGACATTAGAGCTCCAACCACCAGTCTCTGGACTAGACTCACTAAGTTCAATCTTCAGACGTTCAGGCTTCAACCTTTGGTTTTGCCCTCCATAGATGCTGCCTGACTCGCTATTTTCCTCCAGCATTTTGTATGTGATGTAAGAACCTATAATCTTGTTTTTGGGGTTTTGAAGACCCTGACCTGGAGTTACACTCTGACTTTAGTTCTTTGCAGGAATGGGACCTGCTCTCAGGGCCTCACGACCGGCTGCTTTTTGATATCCCAAGGACACAGCCTGGAAGACTAGCATGCCTTCAGGGTGCCAGGTTTTCGTGGCTCTGGATTCAAGGCTGGTGCCCCTGACTGAGGCGTCATGGGAGAACACGGAACATGGGGAGCAGTGGATTAGCTGCTGTGTGGTGTGTGTCCAAAGACTTGAGCCCAGGGGCCAACTCTCTGGGCGTGGAGCTCAGAAAAAGCGACGCAACAGACTTTTAACATCATAAATCAGCAAGTTATTTGTTATGTCTCCCCTTTCGCTGTGAAACGGGGACACATCTTTTTCCCTTACTTGTGGGAGAGAGAGAGGGAGAGCCTGTGGCATGTTGGATAACCAGGTGAACAAGTAGTCTATGCAGTACTGCAAGTCTATGTCTTTACTGATGTTTTGCTGCCAGCTTGAGCGCTCAGTGGAGGGCGCCGATGCTTTTTGCTGGTGGGGGAGGGAGGGTGTTGTTGTCTTGCTGCTGCTTGTGCATGGGAGGGGGTTACTGGGGTTCTTTGGGGTTCTAACGTTTAACTGTCATTCATTCTTTGAGGCACTTCTGTTTTCGCTGATGTTTGCAAAGAAAGAGAATTTCAGGATGTATATTGTATACATTTCTCCGACATTAAATCTACCTATTGACCTATTGAAATATGTCTAGGATAGATTGCAAATATTTAGAAGTCAGGGAAAATATAATACATGGTTAAACAAATTATAATAACAGATTGTAAGAGTTTCAATGAGAATCAATTATAAGAAGATAACATGTCTTTTTAAAAAGTAATTGGATAATCTATCTTAATCAATATAATCTTATGAAAGCAAAATCATGTTTGGTAAATTTACTAGAGTTCTTTGATGCTAAAAAAAAATGAGCAGGTGCCACATCAAATATTACTGCTCAAAAGGCTGTTGTCAACGTAGTGGCAGGTTTTGCAGAAAAGGAGGAAAATGGGTCATTTTCGGGTTAGATCATAGCTATTGAAGCAGAATTAGGCCCATTAAGTTTGCTTCAGAATTTATTTATGGCTGATTTTATTTTTCAACCCCATTTTCCTTGCTTTCTCCCCGTCTGGGTTAGCAGTCAGTAATTACTAGGGTGTCACAGTAATCATTGGTAGAGCCTCAACTATCTATAATCTATGTTGATGACTTGGATGAAGAGGCTGAGTGTACTGTAGCCACATATACTACCAGTTTAAAAGTGGCTGGATTAGAAATTTGTGGACCATCCATAAAGTCTCCTAGGGGATGTTGATAAGATTAAGGAAGCATGTATGAAACTGGCACGTAAGAGTATAATGAAAGTACTCACTTTGGAAGGTTAACTGGAGTGAGTCTACAAAATATTCTTGTAGAAAGGGACCTTGTTGATTTTGTGCATAGAATGCACAGGGTTGGCATGTAGGTACAGCATATACCTAAGAAGGTTTATTTTGACCATTTGTTAGAAGTAACCTGGAATAAAAATGGAAAGTGTGATGCAACTTTAAAAAGCATTATTAAGACCAGATCTGGAGCACTGTTGAGTTTTGGTCTTAAGTTTTAAGAAAGAATGTTCTTGTATTGATGATAGTGCAAAGAAAGCTTACTTGGTTGAGTTCTGGAATGAAGAAACTTTTATTCATTCAAGGCATGCATCCTTCACAGGCTGACCCAGAAATTAATTGACCATCCCTAATTGCCCTTGAGAAGGTTTCTTCTTGAACTGTTGCAGACCTTGAGGTATGGGTACACCTGCAGTGCTGTAGGAAGTGAGTTCTAGGATTTTGTCTCAACAATGGTGAAGGAACAGTGATGTATTTACAAATTTGAAAGGTGTGTGGCTTGGAAGGAAACTTCCATATAGTAGTGTTCCTGTGTTTTGCATCCTTCCAGCTAGTACAGGCCACAGATTTGGAAGCAGCTGTTTAAGGAGCCTTGGCGACTTGATGCACTGCATTCTATAGATGGTACAAACTGATTCTACTGTGCATTGGAGGTGCAGTAAGTGAAT